>NW_025544707.1:0-233107 GCF_011800055.1 Colletotrichum gloeosporioides | reverse complement strand
TCTCTATAGATATAAGATATATAACTATTACTATAGAAAGATAATATTATACTTAGATAAGTGTAATAATTATTCCCTTAGATATTATAAATATTATACTTTAGTATATAATAAGTTTAAGTATACTAACAAACTAATAACAACTTAGTAATTAATAATATAGGCATCTACTTTAGTATTTACCTCAGAAAGCTAAACCTAAAATAATATCTTTAGAAACTCTAGTATTAAATAAGATATTAACTAACAATTTAAGGCTTTTATAGATACCTTATCAACCTAAGCTTAAAAGAGGACCTTTTTACTATTCTTAGTAGAAGACTTTAGAGTATTTAGTCTATACTTTAACCCTTAACCTCTAGCTAAAGATCTATATAAAATCATATATATATAGGGAGTTAGGAAGTAACTAATAAAGGAATCTATACACTTTAGCTATAGTTTTACTAGTTAAGCTATAAATATAGAGACTAATAGTTTCTTTATATATAGTGCTATTAAGGAAGTTAATAAAGAAGAAAATAATAACTAAGAAGTGCAACTAAGTTAATATATTATATCTATAACTTTAATTAGGAGAATAGACTCCTTTATGCTAAATACTAACACTAGCAGATATATTCTTAATAATCTCTCTATCTTTGAGGAACTTTAAGATCTCCCTTAAGGATTAACTATAAACTATATAAGCAGAAAGGACTAAATTAGCTAAGCTATTAGCATAGCTAAGGTAATTACTATTAAGCTAGGCAATAAAAAGACCACTTTCTAACTATATAGTGCCCTCTATAAACCTCATAATATAGTATAAATTATTAGTATTAGTCTTCTTTAGAAGATAGGTATCTATTTTAATAGTCTAGATAATACCTTAGTTTATAAAGATACATCTGAAGCTATTACTAACTTTAAATAGGATATATAAGTCTCTTAGCTTTAGATCTATCCCTCTAACTAGGGTAATAAATTTAGCTCTTTTAAGCTAGATTACTAAACTTTTCACACTTATCTAGAATATCTATCTAGAGAAGCAACTATTACTACTATAAGAGATACTAATATAAACCTCTTTAGAGTACCTCCTATAGGATATAAGTATTATATCTACCTTATAGTAAAATCAATATAATAACTTAATAATAGATAATAAGAATAACTAATTTAAGCCTTTTAGAGGCTTTAGATTAACTTCTTAAAACTAACGCTATAAGGCTTTAGAGGTATTATTTATAGCCTCTATATTATAAAAGCCTTCTCAAATTATAGATAGTTCTAAGTATTTAAATTAAAGAAAGATATAGCTATTTAGCTATAAAGCTGGTTTCTGAGAAAGATTATAGTAATAAATAGTATTATTCACTTCTCTGAGGTTATTATAGATAATAATATAGCTCTTCTTAAGGTAATAGAGCTTTTTACTTAAGAGTAAAGTTTTATCCTAGAGATAGTAATACCTTACTCTTATTAGTAGAATAGGGGGGTAGAAAGCTCTAATAGGGCTATATAGCAAAAAGCATAAGTAATATATATAGAAGCTAGCCTTCCTAAATCCTTCTAGCCCTAGTTAATAAAGACTTCTATAGAAGTTAGTAATCTACTATCTAATAGTAAGAGTAATATTAGTCCTCATAAGAAATTAGTAAATGCCCTTAATATATCTCTTACTATAAGAAAACTATATATATGCTATCTCTACTAGTAGGGCTATTAAGCTTATATTTATATTTACTTAAATAGCTATCTATATATAAAAGAGTAAAAGATAAGGCTTAAAGCTAAACTTAGAAGATTTATAGGATATAATAGCCTCTATAGTAATATCTTCTATATTCTTATTAAAAGGATTAATAGTATTTAGTAGGCGAGAGATATAATATTTAAAGAAGATGAAGGAGAGCTCCCCTTAGTTAAATTTAATAACTTATAGCTAGGAGAAGAGGTTAAGCTAGAAACCTATAAATATAGTAATAAACTGCTAACTATAACCTATAAGGCTAAGTTTTAGCTTTATAATTTAAATATAAGGTTATATTATTATATTTATTCTACTAAATAAGAACTACTATAAGAGGAGGTAGATAATTTATACTTAAAAGAAGCTTAGGAATTAGAAGGTAATAATAAATAAGAATAAAAAAATAAGCCTCCTTAAGAATAAGAAGAAGTTAGCAGAAAGGGGGGTAGTTTACTAACCCTAGATCTAAAACTATATATACTAGTGCTAGATACTAATACTATAAATATATAGGTATAATTAACACTAGAAGAAGTTTCTCCCTCATAGTAAAATAATTAATATATTCCTCTAGGGTAATATTCTCCTATTACTCCTCTAAGGTAGAGATCTCCTACTACTCTTTAGTAATAATAACTACTAGAGGATACTCTATAATAATAAGGCTCTCCTAATATTTCGCCCTAAACTCCTCACTTAATATGAGGAAGATAGAGGGGAAGACTAAAGGGTAATAGTAAGGGCTCTATCCTTATAAGATCACTAAGAATAACTACTTCTTCTTCTACTTAAATAACTTAGATACTTAAAACTTAGGTACTATATAATGCAAAGAAGTTTAATAGGGAATTTAGTAAGATAGGGGCTATAGAGATTAACTTAATTAATAACGAAATAGACTAGGAACTAGTTACTTTTACTTTCTTAGCGTCTAACCTATTATAAGCTTTTAGCTTAGAGATTCACTTACTTATAACCTTTAGGAAGTAGGAGGTAATAGAAGAAGAACCTCTAAAGTTAGCTATCTTTAATACTATAAAGACTTAAGTTAATAGCTTATAAAGGATAGAATACTAGTAGCTTAAAGAGCTTCTAAATAGCCTTAAATATCTCCTAGGTAAATAAGTATATAATAAAAAGGTTATTATAGATAGAAGACTTAATAGAGTTAGAGTAAAATAGGTTATCTATAGTAACTTTTAAGATAAGGATAATAAGATAGTTTATACTACTATTACTAATCTTATTACTCTATAAGTCTTTTTATTAATTATAGTACTTAAAGATTTAAAACTTCACTAGGTTAATATAGTTATAGCCTTTCTAAATACCCTTATAGGAGATTATAATATCTTTATTACCTAACCTTATAGGTTTAATAATAGATCTAGCTAGTTTTATAGATTAAAAAGAGCTCTCTATAGGCTAAGAGAATCCCCTCTTCTCTAGTATAAGTAAATTATTACTATCCTTAAGTAATTAGGGTTTAATCTGCTCCTAAAAGAACCTTATATTCTTATTAATAAGGATAGCGTTATAATATTACTTTATATTAACGATATACTTATTACTGCACCTAATATTAAGTAAGTTAATAACTTCAAAAATAACTTATATAACTTCTTCTAGATTAAAGATTTAGGTGAGGTATAATAGTTTCTTAGGTTTAAGATTATTTACTACTAGAAGATAAGATAACTCTAGATCTTATAAGCTAAATATATTAATAATATACTAATAGAGAAGGGTATCACTAGATATAACTAAGTTCCCTACCCCCCTAGTAATACTTAGCTGCTAGAGATTATAGAATAATATAAAATGCCTACTAAGATATATAAATATTAAAGCGATCTAGGTAAGTTATAATAAATTACAAATAGTATATAACTAGATATTATAATACCTATAAGTAGGGCTACTAGAGATTAATAATATACCTCTAAAAAGCATAATAAACTGCTAAGATTAATATAGAGATATCTCTATAGCTTATAATAACTAGTACTCTGCCTTAGTAGTCTAGGTTATTCTATTAATAACCTCAAATTATTAGTATTTTATAATATTAGCTAGTCTGATTATAAAAGAATAGGTAAGTTAATAGCTAGCTATATAGTTATATATAGAGGAGCACTAATTACTTAGAAATTAACACTGTAATTATTTATAGCTATATTAACCTATAAGGCTGAGTAGATAAATCTAATACCTAGAGGGAAGGCTCTGCTATATATCGTAGATCTCTTTAAAGGGATAAATATCTCTATTTAACTACCCCTCTAAGTATATATAGATTCTATAAATACCTTTAATAATTACCTATTAGGTAAATAGTTACTTAAACTACACTACGTTAAAATTAAATATTACTAGATTATTAATAATATTAGTAATAGAGACTTTAAGATTAATTATATTCTAACTTATAAGATAGTTACTAATAGCCTCACTAAATTACTAATAGTAGAGAAGTATTGCAACTTTATTAGAATGCTAGGTTTATTTAAACTACCTATAACTAATAATAAGTCTTAATCTAAGGATGATATCTTAAGGCTTAATCTTAATTAAGTTCTATATACTTATTTATTTCTTTTATATATAATAACTTTATTCCTTTATATCTTGCTAACTGATTGACTTTTATAGTCAGACTTTATATTATTTTGATCACCTTAATTTGCTCTTTTTAACAGTTAAATCGCTAACTGTAAAAGTCTCCTATATAAGAAGTTATCTAATAATAAAGGCTTAGAAGGTAATTAAAGACTTTAACTTCACTAAGTTATAAGTTTATTACTAAGTTAGATATCTTAGTTAATATTTACTTATATTAAAACGTAATAACGCTAACTACTAAAAGAGATATAAGCCTAAGTTTAACTTACTTAATTTTAATTAGATCTTAAAAGTATAACTTAGAATAAAAGTAAAAAGAGAACTAAACTTTATAGTATCTTCTAATAATTATCTTAGTTAATTAAGTTTATATAAAATATTAATATATCTTAGAACTAACTCTTATAAGAATCTATAAACTCTACTTATTTTAAGGTATTAAGTTTAACTGCAGAATATAGAACCTATATTATTTAACTAGTATTAAGGAGTTAACTAGACCTAATTGCTATAAGTTTGATTTAAACCTAAGGCCTTAAGGTTAAGTTACTAGTTCTTTTAATCTAAGTCTATATAATCTAAAGGTAGCTAAACTACTAGATTATATAGCTTAAGTTTGTATTAGGGTTACTTTAAGGTTAGTGAGGGTTTTGCGTTATAATTAGTATATAACTAAAGGTTAGGGGTTAGAAGTGTTTTAGGAGGTAAGATGGGATGATAAAGTCGATATGAAAAGGAAGGCGTAAGGGAGATAGCTAGGAATAAAGCTAATAGTTGTATAATTAATCTGATTACCGCTTTGGGATGGGAATAGCTTCATAGGGCGTAGGAGGCGTCGGCTGAAAGGGGGGTGCGAGACGGTAGTCGGCTGGGCCTGGGCCTGAGGCCCGAACCCCGGCCCGAATCCCGTCTTTACGTAAGGGATCGGCCACACCACTTTGTAGCCAGGCGCGCCCGGCGCTCGTAGCTAGATTAATCAAGCCACTTCACGCAGAGGTCAAGTCGTGCGCCCAGGTTAAGCCGCCATGTACTTAACCTCGCTTGATCCACGGCTGGGGCAGCCTCAATGCAATCACTGAGATATTCGATGCATTGGTCCAGATCTGCCAAGTTGTCTGTAATGAGAAATCGTTCCCCAAGAAGATTTCCAACGTTGTTCAGTTGCGCGCATCGATTCTCGTGATCAGTAGAAGAGATGACGAGGGCTTCTTGCCCAAGACTGATGGCTTCATCAAGATCCCGGGCATCCTTTGTTAATCTGGCTCGATGGTTCAGGTTCGTTGCAAGGTTGAGCAGCCTGTCTGCCAGATATTTGTCGTTATATGGCGTCAGTTTGACCATTAATCTTCCTACACGTATGCCGCTCTCAATATCTTCAAGAGCTTGGGTTCTCCCGAATTTCAATCCGTACATGCTTCCGAGGACATTCAGTCTCCGAACGTTTCGAGGGTTATCTTCTCCCAAAATCGAGATGAGTTCCTTTGTAAAGCCGATGGCTTTCTCCAAATCCGCCACAGCTCCAACGAGGAGAAATCTGACTTCGAGCCCTTGCGCAAGGTGCTGTAAGAAGAGCTCTCGATCCGGCCCAGTCGGTGTATTCTCCAAAGCGTCTCGGCTGTGCGAAATTGTGGCATCATTGTCCGCAATTTCCTGGGTAAGGCTAAATCTGTGCCTCAACCCAAGTCCTATGTTCTTGAGATTTTCTATCCTTTTCGGGTGGTGCAATGGCGTCGCCTCAAGGGCCATTCTTGCAACTGCGATAGCCTCGTCCAAATCGTCAAGCCTTTTGCTTTTTTCAAACTTTGTGAACAAGCCGGAGCCGAGCATGTGAAGAATTTCGTGATAGTCGGAATCCGTTTCAAAAACGCCTGTCAGAGTTACCCTGATGACAGCCACCACATCAACTTGACCTGGGGTTTTCTCTTCCTCGTCTAACAATTTGTCAAGGGATGTAATGAGATTCCTAACATGCTTCTGTCTCGTCGCAGCATGCCCCGGAATGAATTCTAGGATTTTAGTTGTGTGACGGATGCATTCGTGCAGGTGCGGCAACGACTGCGACAATCTGTACCTTTCCCATGCCATATCAGCCACAAATTTCAAGCATGTTTCAAAGACCTGGCCCCATGATCGATTCATTCCTGTGAGAGCCTGCTTCTCAACAAAGATCGCGTTGTCAAGGTCCGTAATGTTTGAGGTAGCCTTGGCCCTCGTGCCGAGTTCCTTCGCGACCATGTCCAGCTTGCGGAGTTGCATTGGATGAAATCCGCCAGGAATCGCTGAGACCCTCGGAATGAGGCTATTGCTCATTATTTCTGGATCCCTAATTTGCAAATCGGCAAGTTGGTTGGCAAGATTGTTCAATTGTCGAAGGATATGCACCGTTTCTTCCAGCTCAAGTTTCACCACCGAGGTTGAATGCGCCGATGCTTGATGGGTAGTCTCGTCTTTGTCGTCCTTGTCGTCCTCGTGCGTCAGGTGAGAGTAAACCTCCACTTCCATTCTCCAGACCAGATTTGTCCAGCCTGGATAGCGAGCAAGAGGGAATATGCCGATCTCTCCGCCTTCCATGAATGCCAAAGATTCGATCCAGGCCTGAACGTCGTCCATCTCTTCGTCATCCCCTAGTGGAACCCCGAGGTTCCATTCATGAGTGTGGCATCGAATGTCGAATGATGCACGAACATTCCTTTGAAACTCATAGAGGTCGGGCTCCTCATCGTCGTGAATGAGTCCTAGCGCGAACCATGTGTTTGAGTCCGCATAAGGGTTCAATGACGAAGTAGTATCAGCTCGCCCTAGACGGTGTCAGCAAATGTGCATAGACGTTCAGTTTGTATAGTTTCCAGGTAGAGAAAGGAGCGAACCTTGGTCGTGTGACCATATCCGCACAATCAGCCGGGATAGTTGCCCCGGTCCCAAGGTGAACTTCAAGTAAGGGGCGAGGGGTGAGTTGCAATCGAAGCCTGTTGGTCGTGCTCGAATGGTTTCTTGGGGCCGGTCCGGCTGTCCGTGGGTAGCCTGGCCAGGCTGCACTCTAGTAGGTATGGACATATCTAACAAAGAGGTGAGATAGTCTCATCAAACCCAACAACAGTAGGTGGTCGCGGACTGAGTATGCAAACACTTCAGTCAGGAGGAACTGCTGAAATGTAAATGGACTTTCAGATGCAGAATCCTCGACAGCCTCGCGAATATTATGTGCCGCACACATTGCCAACACATGACACAGCTGAGAATGGCGCTATTACACTCATACAAAATCAGGCGACCAATCCCAACCCTGGACTCTTTCACGTATGCATGCTGACGAGATTCTGAATGGGGCATGGATGACCCCCATGCCGGTTCAATGGCAAGGTTATTGCCTAGCAATAAGAGACCTAAGATGTTAAAAGCTGGCAAAACTCAGGACTGTTGACTGTTACGTTGCTATCCACGGATGTGTATTTCTCTCGTAGGATTACCATCGCAGAAAACGGCATTGTCTGATTCGTCGGCTTCCAGAAATGTAAACCACAGTACCTCTAAGTTACCTGAACGAATCAGGGGTCGTCATTTTGGCCGGTGGGTGCAGCACATTGGAGCTGGCTGGGGTTGTTTGGTGTATACAGTGCAAAATGTACTTACGTGTGATCTAAACATCGATGCCCGACCCATATGGGCAAGGGTAGGTCGCAAATCCAATACCACTCATGCCAAAAGACCGATTTTCGATCTTTAGTTCAGAGAACGCATTTTGTTTCCTTGAAGAAAACATCTTTAGCAAGAACAGGTTGACTTACTCGGGAATGGAAAAAGGGTTCATGTAGAAGAATAAGACGCATCTACGATAACTCCAAAATGAGCGCCCTACAAGCTCTGCACTGTCTGCACGGTGTACACTCACCCATGACGACATCTTGTGGGAACAGACAAGCAAGTACCACGTACCTCAGCAAAGATTTCACACACTGAATTTTGAGATGCTGCGGAGCCGGCATAGATATTCCCCTCAAACCTTTTTCGCGACGTTTCGATTCTCAACTCAGCCTCGTGTCCAGGCAATATATCTTGGGCGGATCATAGGTCCGCGTAACACTTTCTTCCTAGGTTGAGCTCGAGTTGCCTCCTTTCATCATGGCATCCGGGAACAACCCTAACACAGTCCACCTGACTGAGCAAGAGGCGGAGCGGATCCGGACCACCGTCCAGAACAACCTAGACAACCGATCCAAGCAGGCCGGTCAACCCCGGGAGCCGAGAGATGCTCATGGCGCCATCAGCCAGGCTACCGGTGCCTCCCTCATGCAGGACATGGGCAACATGACGGGATCCGGTGGACAAGACACGCTCCCTGCCCTTGGCGTTGGACAGACATACCCGCCGTGTGCAGTCTCATTGCGAGAGCTACAGCCAATTGCCCTTGCCGATCTCAAGATGGAAACTCATCACACAGGCCGCCGACTCATCGTCAAGCGTGCAGCTCCAGTGGTCACGCACGCCGCCCGATCATGGACTATGGTGCAAGACGAGGAGGCCAAGGAGACAGAGAGATTGGAAATCTGTCTTCACAAGACGATGCACGGCGAGGAGATCCTTGAGTCGGCAAAGACTTTCGAGATCAAGGAGCCATTCTTTACTCTCACCGAGGAGGGTGAGGCTACTATCCGGATCGACCATCCTTCGGATCTCGTCCCCATCGTGGATGAAGCACCAGGAGCGGACAAGAAATCAGCCGAAGACATGGCTAAGAAGTGCAAGGACTTGGGCAATGAGGCTCTCGGGAAGAAGAAGCTTGGCCTGGCTCGTGCAAGATATACCCAGGGCCTGGAGTTTGCCAAGAAGGATGCGGAGAAGACCGCAGACCTGGCCAGAGATATTGCTCGCAACCGCGCGCACGTGAACCTTCTGCTGAAGCGAAACGATGAAGCCATCGCGGACGCCAAGGCTTCTCTTATTGGCAAGGACGACGAGCGGTCCAAGGAGCTCGACAGCAAGGCTTACTTCCGTGCCGGCACTGGAGCGTACAACCTGGGAGAGTATGAACTAGCAAAGGGCTTCTTCGAGAAGCAACTTGAGCTTGCTCCCGAAGATAAGGGCGCAAAGGCGAACCTCAAGAGACTGGCTCTCCGTCTCAAAGAGCAAACTGAGGGCGGCCACGACTTTGCGAAGATCAAGGCGAGCCTCTCCCGCGCTGCTCCACGAGCTGACGCGGCAACATTCAACGGCAAGACGGTGGTTAAGGACAGCAAGGGACGCGGACGTGGCCTTTTCGCATCTCGCGACATTGGAAACGGCGCGGTCATCATGGTTGAGAAGGCGTCCTCCGTTGTATGGGGCCACGAGAGCGACGCTCTGACAGGAATGACCTACGACGTGCGGGATAAGAAGATCAGGGTATCACCTATCGGTCTCACCAAGGTCATCGCCCAGAACCTCCTGAACAACCCGTCTCGCATCGCAAAGGTCATGGATCTCTACGGCGACTACACCGGCGACGCCAAGGCGAAGACCGAGACTGAAGAAGGCCCGGTCGTCGACGTCTTCAGGATACACGACATTGTCTGCCGCAACGCCTTCGGCGCAGATGATTCGCACCTCGGGGGCGTCTCAAAGCCGAGCACCGGCCTCTGGGTCCGAGCCGCTTACATCAACCACTCTTGCGTCCCCAACGCCAAGCGAGAGTTCGTCGGCGACCTTATGGTGATCCGTTCTCTCCGAAAGATCAAGAAGGGCGAGGAGATCTTCCACAGCTATGACGAGTCCGGCGACTACGAGGCCAGGCAAGCAGCGTTGATGACTACCTGGGGCTTCGAGTGTGGCTGTGCCCTTTGCGCGGCCGAGAAGACTGATGAGCCTGCTGTGAGGAAGAAGAGGAACGAGTTGGTGGCCGAGGCAAATGATTTCGTCAGCAAGACGCACCCGTCTAACAACAACCGTCTGACGGTTCTGAAGGCTCAACGTCTTGCCACCGCGATCGACGAGACATATGCTGATGAGAAGTTCAAGGGCCTGTCTCGTCCGGCATCGGCGGGTATCCGGGAGTGGCTTGCTAGAGCAGCCCAGTAGATGGCAATAAATCGAAGATGTTAAAGCCGAGTACCGAGATTTCTTCAGTGCGAAGGTTGATGAATGGCATTGAATCGGGGATGAATATTGGTTATTCCCAGCGGAGATCTCGGGAGTCCGTGGCTTGCGTGTTTGTGATCATTCCGCATTGTCGACTAAACGATCAAAGACCAAGACGAGAACGTTCTCTCTAGTCAGTCATAGAATTGGCGGGTACTTGCTCCGCAAGCAGCAGAAAACCTCAATTCAGATGTCAGCCGCGTGGCCTTTCTGCGCGATATTTCGGATATTGTCCGGACTATGGATCACTTGTTCAGCCTTACAGGATGCTGGCTGCACAAGCCGAACATCTCCGAATCTTTCGGTTGAAGCCTAGGCCCCGGATGGCAGGTGCAATTGGCATCGTGGGCATTGCTGCTGTAATCAGTGCTGCCAGCAAGCCAAGACTTGAAGTCTCGAAATACTACTGCATCTTCCCATCCTTCATGGATATAAATAAGGGTTCGACATGGCAGGTGGCCAGGGGTCTAGACTCCAGTATATAGACTTGGCAGGCTCCGGTTCATCCGTTCCTCCGAGGCGTCGCTTTGGGCATGTACCCATGTTCGGCTGCCATCGTGACCCTGAACGGCCGCGCCGGCCTCAAAAAATATCACCGAGACTCGAATCCACAATTCTTCAGAGTGACAAGACGTGTATGTACCCCGCACGAATCCCCCACATTCGCCCGTAACCATTCCATTTTGCCAAGAACTTCGCAATGGACTCGCCCGTACGCCAAGAGGTTTGCCAAGACAAAAACATCCAGTTCTCCCCTTTTTCTCCATGTTTTAAGACTTACACAGCCTTTTAAAGCCAAGAAAACGCAATATTTGGACGAAACAAAGTTGTTTCGATGCGCATTTTTTCCAAATCGACGTCCCGAGAACAAACCGGAACAACAATGGACGCTCAGACCATGGATTCTCGCCACTCATCTCGGTGAAAAGCCGTCAAACGAGTGCAACCGAGTCAGTAGCCCTTACCAGATTAACGGGTTGTCGCGATGGCAGGCGACGGAGGGGCAGTCCTCTTTGAGCCTTTTCAGCGTCCCTGACGAGGGTGGTCCCAGGGCGCTGCCGCGAGTTTAATTGCTTGGCATAAGCGAGCCCACCCCGGAACCCATGCCGTTCGCTCTTGCGTGCGTGATTCTTCATATTAGACTTTCTTGGGTGGTCCTTGAGCCACCTTCCGGATTGACAACCTTCAGATGTCCCGACCTATCACGTAGGGCTGTGCAGTTTACCCAGTCAGGCATCAGGGCACACCCGCGCGGTTGGATTTGCGGACGATGGGACCTTGCTGGAGGGAGCTTTGGAAATAGACCAGACTTAAAAGCTCCTGAACGGCCGGTCTTCGCTCCGAATCATGTAGCTAGTCATACCTTTATCTGTCTCTCGTTCATCCGCGTCCTGAGCTTAAACCTAGTTTCGACTCAGTCTGGAGAAGTGTTTGCTATTCCAAAGTCTTTCATTAATCACATACCTGTCAACTTCAAAATGGTCAACGCTACCGAGATCATTGCCGTCCTGGCAGGAACTTACACCCTCCTCAACACCTCTGCGTAAGTCAGCCCATTTAGCCCGGCTAGCTGTCGGCTCCCGCCTAGATAACGATAGTTTGGCTCACACTAGACTCCTACAGGACTAGCAATGGCGTCCCCGTCGAGGACCGCGTCTACGGTTCCAACCCTGTCGGCATCCTCACATACAGCAAGTCCGGCTACGTAACAGCCACCATTACATCGACCGACCCCGAAGACCGCCCGGCCAACCTCACATTCCCTTACGAAGACAGCCAAACCGACGCGGATTGGGCCCAGGTCGGCAGACACTCGATCGGATACGCAGGCGTTATGCGCATCAGCGACGCCTTCCCCGCCACTCTCACAACCGGCCAAGTCATCCACGGCCCGTTGACCGTTGCCAACATCCCTTCCATGGTTGGCACCGAGGCGAGACGCAACTACACATTGTTTGAAGATGGCAAGGTTCTCCTCATTGCGTCGCAAAGAGATGGTGGCAACCGTGGAGAGCTGTGGTGGAGAAGACTGGATTAAATACCCCTTTCGTGTATGTGTATTGTCAGTAGAGTTCGTTTCCTGTACAAATTCAAGCATCAGCGTATTTGATCTCTCACATTCTGTCAAGGACCTTTGGTGTCACCTGGAGCACCGTCCTGACTTTAGTGACACGCAGCATGCATAATTGACACGTCTGTTAACATCCACAGCCGGAACCAAATATGAAGACTTACTAAAGGCGCTTTCAATCTGGGAGATTAGCTATCGTATGAGCGGGAAATATCTTCGCATCCTAGATTAGTCACCTAGTCCATCCAACGCCGATGCAACACTCACTGGGACTCATGCCATATTTGAATGCTAAAAGAGTATGTCATTGAGATGGTAAATATATACATGAACCCAAGACCCATCCACAATGTCCCAAACCCCTGCCAATGATCAATCCTATCCCATCAGTAAATAACAGGCCAATCCGAATCATAGCGAATGAGGTTAATTCCCAAGAGCGCGGCGTTGGCACTGTTGTAGTAGTGGTAAACGAACACATCAGCATCCGTGTCTGTGAAGACGGCAGGATGGCCAGGGCCATAGATCGAGCCATGAGTAGCCATCACTTCAGTTCCGCCACCGTTCATCATTTGCACACCATTCTTGTCGACATAAGGACCCGTCACGCTGGTGGACCGACCGACCATGGTGCGGTAGGTGCTGGCGGCACCGTTGCAGCATCTGTCGAAAGACACCCACAGGTAGTAGTAGTTTCCATGGCGAGTGATGAAAGGTGCTTCGATGGCGCCGTCAGCAACGGTGCGGCGGGCGAGAGATACGAGGTTCGTGCCAGAACGCTTTCCGGTGCTGGGGTTGATGGAGATCATCTTGATGCCTGTCCAGAAGGAGCCGAAGGACAGCCACCAGTTTCCTGACGGGTCGACGTAGAGGTTGGGGTCGATAGCGTTGTAGTCGACGGAGCTTGACGATTCAATCACCAGGCCTTGGTTCGTCCACGATCCAGACGCGCCCGTGCTGCTCGTCGCCAGGAAAATAGCAGACTTCTGAGATCCGAACGTCGAGGCGGAGTAGTACATGTAGTACTGTCCGTTGCGGTAGGAGATGTCTGGGGCCCAGAGATTGGTGTCGCCGCCTGTGTAAGCCGTCGTCCACGATGCGCCATTCGGAAACGCAGCGCCGGCATCGCGCCAGACAGTGCGGTCGGTGGAAGTCTTGAGCGCGATGTTCGTTCCGGTGTGGGCCATGAGATATGTGCCGCTACTAGTCTTGACAACACTTGGGTCGTGGACGTTGATGCTGCCAGAGACCGCGCCCGGGTTGGGGTATGCTGCATCAGCACCCGGGGCTATGGAAACGACAGCAAGGATGCTGCCGAACAGCTGCTTCCACATGGGCAACATCTTGAACACAGTTGTGGTATTCTTTGCCGATCTTTGTGGTGAGAAGCTCTGAAGTGGCTGATTGCTCAAGGACTCGCTGCGACGACGCCTGATAGACCAGGAATGTGGGCCAAGGAGCAAGGTAAAGAGTGAATTGATCGCCTGGAGTTGGAACGAAAATGGCAAAGAATCGTCAAATGCTCGTCTTTTTGTATTTCTGTTACCACGGTACTCTTACTTTCCGCATGGCTGCCACGCGCGCTATGCGCAATATGCGCGGTCATCTTGTCCATGAAGCGCCCCACGGAATAATTACTGACAACGGAGACTCTCTTTCCGTTTCGTGGGGAGAGAAGCGCGCCATTCAGCTATCGCGGCATTGAGTGCGGGATGTGACATCTTGGCAAGCAGCCAAAGCCGGTACCGGATTAGGAAGGAACGAGCCGCGTGACTGCTTCTTCCACGAATCGAAACATGACAGTGACCTTGCCAGCCATTCACAGAGGAATTTGGCGACCGATGTCAGACGTAGGGCAGGATGGGGGGGNGGGGGGGCGGTCTAGTTGAGTGTTCTCTTTAGCATTTTATCAATTTTAACTTCCTAAGAGGCACTACACTGTTCGGCCGGTGCGTAATGCAACTGTATTTGGTCTACTATGGCTTCCAATTGTATAATCAATGCAACATTGTGTGTTGTGATTTGCTCATCCAGTCTTCTTGCTAACAGCCGTTAGAACTGTTACAAGCTTTGGGCAAAACCCGCATGGTGGGGTAGGGTAAGGGTGACCGTATGTTTGTCTGTTATGTCCATGCAAATGGCGGTTCTTAAATAGCACGCAGCTGTCTTCTAGAAACTCGAAAGCGTTCTTCTCCTTCCGGGGGGCAATGATGTTGCTCTCTATGATTCTATAGTACCTATTTTCGTTAGTTTCGAATTCGTGCTTATGCTCAACCAGACTATCCACGTCCACCTGGTGGACGATTGAACGATCGATGATGTGAAGTTTGACCTCCGAAAATGGAAATCGTATCGCAGCGTCCAAGAACCTCAGAAAGCAACCGCGGCTACCGCCTGCTTGAAACAAGTTGGAAATAGTCATCGTTTTGTCGCCAAACTCCCAGGAGGTGTCGTACTCGAATGCAATACTTGGAACTCCGAGATAGTACCCCATCTTTGGAATCCTGAACGATATCGCGTTGAGCAAAAGGCGAACGGTTCGGAATCGATAGTAAAAAGATTCATCAAAAAGCTGTCCGTCTTCGATTTGGAAGCAGAATAGTTCAGCCTCTGGGTAGCTGAGCAGCGACGTATTTTTGTCTTTGACCTGACAATCTCCATGGCGTGGACACCAAAAATGTGAAGAATGCTCAAATCCTGACCTTAGATACTTTGGCTTCGGTTCTTCATAGTGGTTAACTTTGTGGTGCCGTTGAATGACCTCTCTGGATTCCACACAAGCAGTCCACAAACCTGCATCAAGTGTGTAACCAAATTCGTTCCGTTTGAGCCGCCAGGGACCTGATTGGAATCCTGGAGCAGTGAGGACGTATCTTTCGTCTTCCATAATGGGGTATGCTGGCTCTGAATCTTCCGTCTGATTGAAATGGGTGTCTTGGATGCCGAAGAATTGGACGCTCTTGATACGGGCAGGTCGAATGGCAAGTCTCCATATTTCTAAGCGTAGTTCAGCTGGAAGCCGAGGGAAGTACGCAAAGTCGCCTGTCATTTTCTGCGTTTGTGGAGTGTCTTGCAGACTGCAAATATGAAGACAGGGCCGGAACCAATTTGACGCCAATGTTGAGTGCCTGTAACAAGTGTGTTGTTTTAACGTCATGATCGGGTAGCGATGTTAAGGTCGGCACAAGTTGTAGAAAGCCCGTACCTATGAAATGGGGTGGCATCTGCTATTTAAATAGTTCTCAAAGGTTTCACTATTGAGTCGGATCAGTCTATCAAGGGTGCAGGCGCTCAAGGTGCGTCTCAATCGATTGCCAAGGTTGATGTGGAATTTGAACTTGGAAGTGTTAATGGATCACAAGGAACCTTACTTGGCATTAGAGTATGATAAAACTATTTATTTGATGAAGTACAATGGCTCTACTCAATAGCCTTTTGGACGTACTTGTCCTGCCACGAGCGCTCATTCGTAGGGGGCAAGGCGCGGCGAGATACGGTACCACGAGAGTGCAGAGCAGCAGCCGCAAGGTAGTTTCTGCGTCTGACCGCTGCCTCCTTGCTAACATCCCTCTTCTCAATGCCGCCATAGGCACACTTGGCGCCGTTAAAGGCAGCGTTAGCCGCCGCCTTCCAGACCTCGGTGACATCGTTGACCATCGGCAGAGTCCAGTACAGACGGCAGTCAGTGATCTCCTTCACGAATTGCGCAGGGATGCCATCCTCGACGTTGTCTCGCAGGATCTGGTCACGGACGTTGACAGCAGCAGCCAAACTGCGGTTCAGAGGGAGATCGCTGTAGGTGGCAAAAGCAGCCTTCTGCTTGTCGGTGGTGGCGTAGGGGAGGAGGTCGGTGGAGAAGCCGTAGATAGAGCTCCAGTCGAGGACCTGGGAGCCCTTGATACCACCGACGCCCTCAATTCCGCCTTCCTTGGGGCGACCACCCATGGCGATTGACTTGACACCACCGTGGATGCGAAGGAACTCGGAGGCGATAGTGCAAGTTGAGGCGCAGACACCGTCGTACAGGATGATGATGTTGTCAGCCTCAAAAGGCTGCGCCACGTTGGTCAGGTTGCCGTAGCCGGTGATCTCGATACCCAGACCGAAGGTGGCGTTGACCGTCGTCAAAGGGTCGTTCAGGTTCCAGCGCATGAGGTTGGTGTAAGACGTGTTCTGGAAGACGTGGGGCTCGAACTTGTCCTCGAACGAGCTGAAGCCCTTGTTAGAGATGTTGTAGTCGTAGCGCCAGTTGAACCAGGACTCCGAGTAGCTGGTGACCAGGTCAATGTTGGCGTTATTGGTGGCATTGGGCTCGTTGGAGATGCGAGAAACGATTTCAGCCGCAGCGTTGAAGCCATCATTCTCCTTCCAGCGGGAGTTACCCTCCTGGACAGTGTGGGGGAAGAGCTGACGGAAGAAATCGTAGCCCTGTAGAATGTAGCCACCGCCGTTCTGCTGGAAGTCGATCACGAGCTTGGTCTTACCGGCGGCGAGAGCGGCGGTGTAGAAGTCGCGGGCGGCGGCCTGGAACTCCGCGGGGCTCTCACTCTCAAAAGCAGTGAGGACAATGACAGCAACGTCATCGAGACCCTCGCCCTCGAGGTAGTATCCAGACACGATTCCGTCGGGAGTGGTGACAATTGGGGAAGGGTATCCCGGAAGGAGGTCACTGGAGCCAGAGCCAGTCGATGGAGTTGTGCTTGATGGAGTGTCGACAGCAGGGCTCAGCGGGTTGCAGAACTTTGCATAGAAAGATGGTCCGTCAACGACTCCAGTCAAAGCCTTCTTGACTGTGGCGTGGTTCTCGAAGGTGACTTCCGTGCCGTTGACAAATGTGATCGTGGTGTTGGCGCCCTGGTAGACATAACTGCTCGTGTTAGCTGAGAAAGTACACGCGTGAAGCTTAAACTTACCGAATGCGACCGCCTGAGCTGAAGTATCCCTTTCCACCGGTTGTGGCATACAGAGACTGCTCGAAGAAGACGGAGTTGTACGCGGAATCAGCGTCACGGTTCCAGTTTGCCTTGTTAATGGTCTCATCGAGGTATGTAGCGGCATCAATTCCGTTGATAAGCTTAACCTCGGAAGCAGTCTCTGGAGACGAAACAACCTCCTCTAAATTTGAATCAGAAATGCACTGACGAAAAAGACAGGAGACTCGAGCTTATCTTACCATAGATCTTAATTACTGGCAGGGATGAGCCATCCTCGCTAATGGAGACGAGCGCACGCTCGCGGGTCCACTCGAACACAGCAGTCAAGAGGTCCGGATAGTACACGAAGTGACCATCATGCCCGGGTCCAAAGACTTCATTGTACAGAGCAGATTGGAAAGCGTACTCGCTGGTGTAGACCTCGGCTTCGAGGTTGCTTCGGACCTTCTCCAAGGCAGCGAACATGTCGTAGGCCGGAAAGTCATAGTCGGCAGGGGGATCGGCCTTGTATGTAGCGTCTCCACAACAGTTAGCTCTCTCCTGAACCGATCATACATGCCGGGATCGGAGCTCACCGCTTTGCCACTCAAGGTAAGGCACGATCGAGTCGACCAAGTCAATGGCCTCCTGCTTCCCAAGGGGAACTGAGTTCAGACAGTCGTAGGCCAGCTGAGCGGGCACAGTCGGCGTGACTGTGGGTGCAGCAGCATGTTGAGAAGCCCAAGCAGCGCTGACAACAGCGCAGGGCTCAGTCGACGAGGGCACCGAAGCGGTGGTCGTCGAGTTGGAGAGAGCAGCAACACTGCCGAGCAGAGCTGGCGCGGCAACAATGGAGCTTCGCATCTTGATGTCGGCTCAGAACAACTTGGCTATCGATCAGGGCTACCGGAGGAAGCTGACCTCTGGCTCACTCGACGACGCGACAGTGCCGCGTTCTTATGTCTCTCAGCTATTCTCCATCTTGTCGTCGTCATCCACTTTCCTTCAGGACTGAGCCGTGGTCGTCTCCAGTGCTCCCGATGTCACCATCGCCTGCCATCGTGCGTTAAGTGGGCGTTCATCCCAATCGTATGAGCTTGTTTTGTCGACACCACATGAGCCGCTAGCTTCACTTGGCAGGTCGATGTGCAAGGTCACCCCCAGACTGGGGCCGCCCCTGGCGCTTGGCCTGCATACGAGCGACTCTCATCTCCAGAGTGTACCTTTGTTGGAGCTAAGGCCAGGATTATCACGGATATGTCGGCTGTTGAGCTGCCGGTACTGCATGTTGGAGGCGGCCGACGGACTTCTAATGCCGTTCTGGATCCGTGATATGAGATTTCTTTTTGCCGTTATTTCTGGTAATATTGTTGGCTTTTGACGTGATCACCGCGCGATAAGAGAAGTGGGGAGTGATTGGCCCCTGAACCCCGGCGCGAACAAAAGATCTCCTTCTCGATGCCCGCGTGTGCCAGCATGCGGCTTGTGGGTTGAAATGCCTCGGCCCGTCAACCGAACCTGCAGACGCGAATCTCACGGATAGGACTTCCCCAATGTCAATTGGCAGGTGGTGAACGGAGATTGTTGATGAGGGGTTTTGCTGCGTGAGATTGCCCGGATCATGATTCATGTTAGCACTAACAGATTTAGGCCTCCCTCATAGGAGGTCCTCATTCTTTTCACTGCGTTGGCTATTCATTGGCAGTCCTCAATATCCAGATTTTTATTGAGGCTCATTGCGTTTCACAATACACTTGATACGACAGGTACATGGAATGGCCCAATGGTCAATATTGATACGATGAAACCACTTGATTTTCCTGTGTCCTTAAGTGCCCCTACTTAATCGAAAACGATAGTGGTGACGACGATGGTAGCGACGAAGATGATAACGAAGACGACAATGACGACGACGACAATGATACTAACGATAACGACAGCAACGATAGAAGCGACGATGACGACGGTGAGGTAGAGCATAGCCACAGGCAAAGTAGTCGCTCTACCATAGGAAAAATAGGCGGCCTCGATTTAACAAGGATTATAGGACTAGTACAGAAGCACGTTCATCTAAGGTAGCCCGCCAGAAGTGTCCGCCCCGTTGCTGCAGCATATAATCCATAGTAACCTTCATTAGTTTTGCAGCCTAGTTGTCTCACTCCGATCATCATCTACCCTCGAGCGGCCAAGCTTACCCGACAAACGATCCAAATACGTAACATCCTCTGCTCTCTGGTGTTTGCTCAGGACTACGTGACTAGCATGGCTAGCTCCAATCTTCATCATAGCCCACGCATCCAATTTCGTGTCTACTATATCAGATTTTCGTGCCGCATACGCTGCGAAAAAAGACAACGCAACCAGGTGCGCTGCCAACAAAATGCTGATCGTGATCATCCCAGCCAGTGACATAGAAGGAATTACGGTGTCCAAGCCTTGGTCACGCTTGACCTCCACGGAGTTTCCATTCGTTTGGTGTTGAAGCCAGGCCTGATTCGCTATGAATGCGGCACGAGTGAAGATATTTTTGATCGTCCATTCAACATTTTCGGCGTCATCCTGGAAATAGAAAAAGCTCAAGAACCATCCTGACATGTTGTATTTCAATCTGGGCTCGTCGCTGATGTCTGCGCTTGTGGTGCATAATATCTCTGGTGATTTGTATCCCTCATCCTCAAGTAAAAGTTTGAGGGGGTTGAGATATATGCAAGTGGAAGAAGCCGTGGTATTTGATGTGACGTTTAGGTTTCCAAAGGTTGAAGAGTTGGACAACCTAGTGTCTAAGAAGGACTTTCGGCCGAAGAGCGCGAGTACAACCGTAAGCAGGGGTCCTTTGTTGGGGACCATTTCTAGCACATTGGGTTCCCACGGATCTAGCCCAAGGAGGATGCGTTCGTCATGGTATAATGGGCTGGTTTTGAAGCATAAGTAAAACAATCAACCATATGACAAGACTCAGACTTACAACCTATCATCTCCACCATCTTTATCTTTCAACATGAAGTCGTTATGTACTTGTACTTGCTTTCCACAGCCTCTGTGGCATGCACCTTCAGGACCGAATGGGTCTTTGTCAAGCAATTCGCCAGCCGTTTGATTCCAATCGTTTGGTAGCTGAAAGTATCCCGCTGTGGTACTCATACTGATCTTCCAGTATGAAATCTTCGGTTCCTTTTGCCCAAAGCTAATGTTAAGATATAGGTTCTCCTTAAAGGTCTGCCGATCCCTTGTCCGCTTCCACGGAGTGGTGGTGAGATTGCCTGGCATGCATATTTGGATCGAAACCGGTGGATATCCAGGATAGCTCATACCGCCACCTTCAGTGAAGTAACTTGCCCAGAAAGATCCAGGCATTGTGTCACAAGACCTCGGGAAGTCTTCTGCAGTCATCAAAACCACGTCTGTTGTGGAGTTGATGCGAGGGATGAACTGGCGGATAAGTCCGGTCGAATAACCAGCTGGTAGTTGTGCCAGAAAAGGGGCTTTTAGCTTTGGAATGTCTTCAAGGGTCGTTCCGAAGCGGCATGCCTCTGATATGCGTTTACCATCGACCTCTTTAGAGTCAGAACACGCGTAGCCGCTGCCTTGCCACAACTGCGCTTGTGGCTGAGAAGAGCTAGTTGTTTCCAGCAAGCCACGTGTGATGAGAACAACTGAATTGTCTTCGCGATATGTTCGACCTGTGTACTTAAATTGCTCGGGAATATCGGTCAGGTAGCTCGTGCCCCCGGGGGAGTAAGTGACCTTCTTCGACAGGACCGACAAGAAGGATTCCTGTAACGGGGAGAGCACACCTCCAAGGATGTACACTGCAATAGCCACCAAGAGAAAAAGCGACTTGTGCCGTCCCCCTGGAGCCGTTGCTACAGCTATTGCATCCGTCCAGCTCTTGTCCGCCAGTGCAATTAATTGGCGCAAGCTCAGATCTTGCGAACTTCGTTGGACGTAGATGACGGCTGCGGCTGACATGACCGATGTCGTAAGAGGAAGGGTCAAAACTGCAATGACTGACTGCAAGACCCTAATGCGCTGGTACCAGTCCCGGTTTTTCTCGACAGTCTGGCGGATCAAGTTGATGTTTCCCCCGTAGTTCTCGCTCTGATAGTCCATCACGTACTGTTTTGTAAACTTCAAGGGCCATAGCGGTCGGTAAGTCATCACGCATGTCGTGACCCAAGCAAAAATCGACAGAGTTGCATACCCTGCTACCAGGTAGGCAGGCACTAGTGATCGCGACTGAATTACTGGTTGATGCGGATGATTGATTGAGTCTGACTCTTTCGACTCGACATTTGGGGTCTGTGTTCTCGATGTATCCAAAAGCGACATCGAACTTGGAGGTTCCGGGGATGGTGTCCGCCGCCTGGGAGATGGACGGGTAACATTGGGGACTGAGTCGTCTTGGATGTTTTGCAGCCTGCCTCGTGTTTCTTCTTCGTGGGTAGCCATTGTCACAGTAAGGAAGCCGATGTCTGGCTAAGGTCGTGAACCAAACAGCGAAGAGAACGTCGCAGAATGGCCCGGGTGGCACGGAGATTTATGGGACCTAGACGGCTCATCCCTTGTGGGCGATGGAAGCGCCCGATTAGATTGCCGTCTTATCGATGTTTTTGCCTGTCTCAAATTATGACGACAGCCCGTTTCGTAGCGACATGCTGGAAGCAACGCTGCATTCCTTTTGATCTCTATCCAGAGCTTGTCTTTGAAACCCTTAGGCAGACAGGGTGGGTGAAAGCCAATCACGCCTCGTGGCTGACACTTTAGATCTGCAGGATTGAGGCGCTGTTTAACATGGCTTTTAGTGCTTATCCTACGATGCGACATTCTAAGGGATTGGTGGCCAAGCCACCTTGAATCCTTGCTAGCATCTTTTTCATTAACTTAGAATCAGTCTAATCGATGCACATGGACTACTAGATGACTTTTAATCTACAATTTCCGATGATAGATCCTCAGGCTGTATACCATCGCAATGTCTACATTTCAATGGCCATCAATGACTCTCATATGTGATGCCTCTGATGTTGCTATTCAATTGAATCTGACTCTGTTAGACTCTTATTCTATCTCAATTTCACTTACATTATCGAAGTAGGCTAGGATAGCAGAGCTAGGAATATGCGGGCGCTCAAGTTTGAAAACAAGCCAATAGGACTTCACAAACACAAATGCAGAAGAAAAGACAAGATCTTTGTATAGCTTCGCATGTTGCCTGGTGTATGTTGAGCTTGCATCTATCTGTTCCCAAACCTGGTGGAATATGATGGCTATATTGCAATTCCTTTGGGCGATGTTGATGGGTGTTGGTAACTACCATGGCTGAAGTTGAACGAATGAAAACCCTGGGCAGAGAAAGCACCTCCCAACAACCAATCGTGATGCGTCGCTTACCGCCATATCGCCCAGCCTGCATGAAGCTCCGCCACCTTCAGCTTCCCTCGACCAGATCAGATCAGGCTGGGACAAGTCAGCAATCTCCCAACCTCAGATGTGAACACATCGCCATGGCTGAATCGCTTGCGGCCCTCGGCGTCGCGTCCAACATCGTCCAGTTCGTCGAGCTCGGCTTCAACATCACAAAGGCCGTGATCGAGACATACCGAAGTACCGATATCAATGGCTTGGCGGAGCGCAATGTTGACCTGGTCGCCATGACTTTTAGCCTCAAAGATCGGTGCACTCTCCTCCAGGATGACGCTGCGGCGAAAGCCGACCCGATCACCATGGGCCTCCTGAAGCGATGCATCAAAGTCGCAAATGAGCTACTTTCCGAGCTGGAAGGGCTCAAGATGAGCGCTGCCGACCGTCATCGGAGCTTGGCAAAGTTCATAGTGTCTGTGAAGGCATATTGGAAAAAGAGCAAGATTGAAGATCTTGCGGCTAGAATCACGGACATCAGGAAGGAGATGTTTCGGAGATTGGAGCCTTTGCTTCAGTGCGTCCTCCAACTACACTAATACTTGAGCGAAGGTGGCTGACAGGTCGACAGTGATCACCGCAAATCGCTTTCAGAGGCCATGCGCTCACTAGGCGAGGCATCAACCGCTTCGAATAACGCTACCGAGAAAAGGCTAGACTCTATTGCCCGAGACCTTGAAAGGCTCCTCGACAGCAATTCGCAGGGCACGTCGTCAGAGGATTTTGGGGTGTTTGCAAACCAGCTCTCCAAGTTTGCGGACGAGGCAAAGCATCGCGGCAATATAAGGACAATCCTTAAAAGTCTTCACTTTGCGCAGATTAAAGAGAGGCAAAACGAGATTCCTCAGGCTCATCGCAACACGTTTCAGTGGATATTCGACGAATCATCGTCTGCTGGCTTTAAGTCATGGTTCCAATGTCCCAGCGAAGGCGTTTTCTGGGTAACGGGGAAACCCGGATCTGGAAAATCCACCCTGATGAAATTTATTCTAGGTCATCAGACAACCAAAGATCTAGCCAAGGCGTGGGCCGGTTCAAAGCCCCTTATCCTCACCAGTCACTTTTTTTGGAGTGTTGGTAACAAGATTCAAAAGTCACAGGAGGGTCTTCTCCGGACCCTCTTGTTCCAGATCATGGTTCAATGCCCAGAGCTCATCCCGGAAGTTTGCAGAGAGAGGTACTCAGATCCCTTCAGATCCCTCGAGTCCTGGAGTCTCGAAGAGCTCTCTCAAATTTTCGAGAGAATCCAACACGTCCGGAGCTTACCAAATCGAATCTTGCTTCTAGTTGACGGCCTTGATGAGTACAACGGCGAGCCGAGGGAGCTCACGAAATTCTTAGGCGCTATCGCGAAGTCCCCGGACATCAAAGTGTGTTGCGCAAGTAGGCCTTGGCCTGATTTTCTCGAAGCCTTCGGTAGGAGCCGCTGGACTTTGGAGATACACAATTTGACCCAAAACGACATTGTCCGTTATGTAGAAGATAACTTGTCAAATGATGCAACTTTCAGAGCCCTACGACACGCACAAAAAGATGAGTCGCAAGATTTAGTCCAGGCGATCTGTGACAAGGCAGAGGGCGTTTTCTTCTGGGTTTCTCTGGTGATCAAGTCACTACTTCGAGGGCTACAAAATCACGACGACTTCGACATCCTCCACAAGCGTCTGGCTGAGTTCCCTTCGGATCTTCAGCCGTTTTCCCAACGCATGCTGGATTCGATTGAGGACGTATACGTCGATGACGCGTTTTGGGCATTTACTATCTTGCTTTCGGCAAAAACGTCCTTGCCAGTGCGTCTCTTTCGGCATATGAGTCAAATGAAAGAGCTGGAGAAGTCAAAGTGGATAGAAAGCAAGTTCTCGCAGCCTAGGATCTTTGCCACCAAGGGAACAAAAACAGGATTCGAGGAGGCACATCTATCTTTGGCGGACGTGGGGCCCAGATGGCTGCAACCCCAGACACAAGTGCTGCTCTCCAAATGCCGAGATCTAGTCCAAGCGTGGAGTACTGGACGACAGAATGAAGAACGGATAGGCTTTCTCCACAGGACTGTCTTTGAGTTTCTTCTTCAATCTTCGTCTCTGAGACAATACCGCCTTAACATACCCATTCGTCAAGACTGCTTATTTCCAATGGCATGTTTAAGGGACATGGACGCATACAAGGATTCAGCCGAGAAGGGCGATTCCTTTCTGAGGATTTGCCACTTCTTTCAAGAGCTCGAAAACGACAACCTGCCATTTCAACCTCACCTTTGGAATGATATGTTTGACTTGCACCGCATGCCGCCTCTGTTCTATGGTCCGTATACATCTCAGCTGGTGGGGCAAACCGTAGCGCGCTTCATGTTGAAACTAAATGCCTCCCAAGAGGGTACTTTAACGAGGTCGCATTTCAGAAACATTTGGACAGGGATCCTAGCGCGCTCTGTGTATGTCGATGTCGCCGAATATGCCAAGGTCACACAACTCGATCGTATTGACATAGAATTGCTGGCCAACATCCTCGATTTGTACGAGGAAACCCTTGTCAACTCAAGAGACGAGTTTGAGCATGTTTGGACGAAGTTTGTACACAGTATCTCGAAATGGGAGTATTCTGCGCCGTTTGCCGCCCGGAGGCGCACCTTGAATCTTGAGCCCGAGCGGTCACCTCCGAAAAACGCGATCCACGCTTGCAAGATGTTCGTTGAGCGCGGAGCTCCTAGATACTTGAAATCGGAGCTCGCGAACAAGTACCGTGTTGAAGTACGACCAGACGACTTTTCGGAGGAAAGGGATTTTGATGTGATATACAGATTGCGGGCTTGTCGGAGATTCGAAGAGGCCGAAGTAGATGAGCTGATGAATCTTTTTCCTTCGGAACGTTTGCCGCAAAAAGCATTCACGGGTCTAGGTCAGTTTTGGGGCTGGCTGACGATGAAGCCGGCGAACAAGGCATGATGCGTAAGTTAAAGATTCAGCACATCTTTTGGAGACCAGCCAATAAGTTCTAGTAGATGTTTTCCTATGGATCTAGGGGTCGTCTCAAGGAGTTGATAGGCGATCGAGACGGAAGCTGCAACGCAGACGGGAAGAAGGGCTTCACTGGCAGAGGTAGATGACTTGGACAAGCAACAACGAAGCGATGAGAGCTCGTCCCGATAAAAGTTTGCCCTAATAGCGATAAAGCCGTTGGTTGAAGATGTCATATTTGTATTAAGAAAGGTATGCTATCCGGCTTGCTTTTTCCCACCGTGACTCCACAAACTCCGAGACCCACGGACATCATCCTGGTGATACCCTGATGGCCAGCAATCGCTCATCTCCCTAAGAAATGTTAATATTGTTATTATGAAGAGGGGTCGGCCTTCGGGACGCTAGGAAGCTCGGCGGCGATCGCCTTTGCCTCCTCTGTCTCCTGCTTGGAAGGACCATCGGAGACCTGGTCATGGGTTGTCGTTTTGTCGGTGGGAGGGAAGAAGAGACTGGGCAGACTGTTAGCAAATATATCGAAACCGTTGATCGGGGTGTACATACGGTAGGGTCTCGTTGTAAGCATTGACATCCTTCATCTCGAAGGTGCAGAACACGATCTTGTCCAGCTTCTTGCCATTCTCTCCGTCAAGAAACTTCCTCACGACACCGGCAGCGACGGGCGCAGCCTCGCGGCTAGGGTATCCATAGACGCCAGTGCTGATAGCGCTGAAAGCGATGCTGCGGCAGCCGTTCTGGACAGCGAGCTCCAGGCTGGACTGGTAGCAGCCCTTCAGCTGCTCCTCGGATGTCTCAGGTGCGAGCTCATCGTAGACAGGGCCGACGGTGTGGATGACCTTCTTGCAAGGCAGGTCGTAGGCGCCAGTAATCTTGGAGGAACCAGTCTGACAACCGTTGAGGGTGCGGCACTCCTGCAGCAGACCGCGACCGGCGGCGCGGTGAATGGCGCCGTCGACACCACCGCCTCCGAGCAGACTCTTATTGGCGGCGTTGACGATAGCGTCGACACCGAGCTTCGTGATGTCGCCGCGAATGACGGCGACCTTTTGGTTGTGCGACAGGTTGGGGGCGTGGAGGGGCTTCGCGGGGGCGGAGAGCTTGCCAAGCTTGTAGAGGAGCTCAACGGTCGGGATATCGGCGACGGCGGTAGTGGCCATTTTGACGGCGTGTCGGATTGGCATAGGCGAATTCGCGGGCTTGGGTAGGGTCGGTTTCGTGGCCGATTTGGAGGGTTTCGGCGCGGGGGAAGGAGGCTGTTGGGTTGTTGGTGACAAAGAAGCAGGCGACCGGAAGCAGGAAAGGTGGGAGCCCATGACGAAAGAAGACTGGAAAAAGCCCCGCGCTGAGCTTAAGCTTGGCTTATCGGGCTTATCGGTTTGTTCTGGAAGGAGCGCTGTTCGGACGAAGCAGGGGGCAGGTAGCTAGGTCATCTGGAAGGAGGAAGGAACAATTCATCAGCACTTTTCCGTTAGATTTTCACGCCCTTAAAATGCTCGCAAAATCACCTCATCTTTGAGTGATTTTCTTTTCTGTTTGGGTCATCAGGCTCAATATTGGAAGCTTCGAGGGCGGCATCGCCGTTAAGCCTTAGGTGCCTTACGCTGTAAATGTCGAGCACCTTTGCGGGTGGCTGTCCTTATCTTAGCGTCGCTAGGTTATCTTATCAGCATCGTACGCTTATCTTATCGTGTCCTTGTCGCGTGTCGCAAGGAGGTCGCAGCGGATGACCCCTCGCCCCTCACTGTCCGGATCCAGTTGAGTCATCCCCGCTGTAAAAGAAGTGCTGCCCCGCCACCACGACCACACATTTTCCACCTCTTGAGCTGCCATCGAACCCAATTGAGCATTCTGAGCCAGCACAAGCGATACGCACAGGACACGAATCCCCTTCCGATTGTCGCGCTCCCCGATTGAATACCGACACCATGGCGGACACCCCCGCGGATCCCACCGCCAAGCTGGCCGAGTCCACGGCCAAGCTCCAGCTTGATGAGGAGACAGGCGAGATGGTCAGCAAGGGCGAGCTGAAGAAGAGATTGGCCAAGCGCGCGAAGAAGGCTGCTACCGAGAAGGCAAAGGCTGCGAAGGAGGCCGCGGGTGGTGCTGCTGAGAGCAAGCCCAAGGCCGCTCCTAAGCCTAAGGCTGAGGAGGTTGTCCTCGACGCCCAGGCCATGTTCAAGCAGGGCTTCCTCGAGGAGGTCTACAAGGAGAGGCCATCCAAGAACGTTGTCACCCGATTCCCTCCCGAGCCCAATGGATAGTGAGTGTTGTAATCTGTCTAGAGTGTTGTCGCACCATTAACAACCTCCTTGTCTCCATATCGGTCACGCCAAGGCCATTGCCGTCAACTTCGGCTTCGCCAAGTTCCACGGCGGTGTCTGCTACCTGCGATACGACGACACGAACCCCGAGAAGGAGGAGGAGAGATACTTCACTGCGATCGAGGAGATGGTCAGGTGGCTGGGATTCGCCCCCTACAAGATTACCTACTCGAGTGACAACTTCCAGAAGCTGTACGACCTCGCCGAGAAGCTGATTACCCTGGAGAAGGCCTACGTGTGCTACTGTGGTGGTAAGTGCGGACGCATCAACCTGCTATTCATGCGAGGCTAAGTCAAGGTTCCAGACGCCGAGATCAAGCTCCAGCGCGGTGGAGAGAAGGGAGCCACCCCCAGATTCCGATGCGAACATGCGAACCACTCCGTTGAGGAGAACCTCCAGAAGTTCAGAGACATGAAGGATGGAAAGTACAAGCCCAGGGAAGCCTTCCTTCGCATGAAGCAGGATATCACCGACGGCAACCCCCAGATGTGGGATCTTGCGGCGTACCGCATCAAGACCGACACCCCTCACCACCGAACTGGCTGGGACTGGAAGATCTACCCCACATATGACTTCACCCACTGCTTGTGCGATAGCTTCGAGGGTATCACCCACTCCCTGTGCACAACAGAATTCGTCCAGAGCCGCGTGTCTTACGAGTGGCTGAACAAGACTCTTGGCGTCTACGAGCCCATGCAGCGCGAGTACGGCCGTCTGGGTATCACCGGCACCGTCCTCTCCAAGAGAAAGATTCTGAAGCTGGTGGAGGAGAAGATCGTTCGTGGCTGGGATGACCCTCGCCTGTACACATTGATTGGTATCAAGAGGAGAGGTGTTCCCCCTGGCGCCATTCTCGACTTCGTCAACGAGCTGGGCGTCACCACCTCTGTCTCCGTCATCCAGATTAAGCGCTTCGAGCAGACTGTCCGCAAATACCTCGAACGCACTGTTCCCAGATTGATGATGGTCCTCGACCCCATCCCGGTTATCATCGAGGGCGCTGAGACTCAAGAAGTCGAACTGCCTTTCTCCCCTAAGGACCCCAAGATGGGTTCCCACACCGTCAAGTTCACGCCTACCGTCTATATTGACCGCGCCGATTTCCGAGAGGTCGACAGCAAGGACTACTTCCGTCTTGCGCCCAACAAGACCGTCGGTCTTCTCAACGCCCCCTGCCCCATCAAGGCTACGTCCTACACCAAGGACGAGACTACCGGCAAGGTCACCGAGATTCGCGCTGTGTTCGACACGGAAACCAAGAAGCCCAAGGCTTTCATCAACTGGGTCGGCACCGAGGGTTCCAAGAAGGTCGAGGCCCGTATCCACAACTCCCTGTTCAAGAGCGAGAAGCCTGACGACGCCGAGGGCGGTTTCCTCAACGATATCAACCCCGATAGCGAGGTCATCTACCCCGACGCCATCATTGAGAGCGGCTTTGACGAGGTCAAACGCCGCGCGCCCTGGCCCGAGGCTGCTGGCGAGAGTGAACTCGGCAAGGGTGGACCCGAGAGTGTCCGTTTCCAGGCCACCCGTATTGCCTACTTTGTGAGTATCATCCTTGCAGTAGAAATAATTTTCCAAGCTAACCAACTCTAGGCCGTCGACTCTGACAGCACTGATGACAAGATCATCCTCAACCGTATTGTGTCGCTGAAGGAGGATGCCAACAAGAATTGAGTGTGGATCACGGACAAAAGGAGGATTAGGGACAGTGATGAGGTGACGTGGGAGCATTCGGAGTTGCATAGACGGCGGGAAAATACCAAGCAAACTCCACGATTAGTGGTGGTGAATGATTGCTTTTGTTCTTTTTTAGCGCAAGTCATGGGATTGAGTGAATCATCGTGGGCCATTCCCTTGCTATTTGATCTCAGTGAAACTGATTATGGAGGTGAACATCACACACACGACACCAACATGAGTCTCTTTCGCAACTTGGTATCATCAATGACGTGGAGCATGTGGTTGTGGCTACTCTGTGCAGATCACACTTTGGCTGCACTTACGTCGCCAAACTCGACGACCACCTCAGCGACAACGCCTTTCCAAAATGCCATCTCAGCTATTACCCGGCGCGACGATAGCGAGGCTTCTTGCCCAAACGACACAGGTAAGCACATTCACAATACACCACGAGCGCTTCTAACAGACTGCAGTGATGTGCCACCTCCCACACAACTGGAACTGCTGCCCCTCGACCTCACAATGCTGCGGCGCAGGCTGCTGCATCGCGGGCTCCCACTGCGTCGACCTGCTCTTCGGCCGGTGCTGCCCCGACGGCAAGCGGCTCTGCGGCTCGGTGTGCGTCGCGGGGGAGTGCTGCGGCAAGAGCGGGTGCGGGGCCAGGGAACGGTGCTGCGGCGGCGGGATATGCTGCAAGGAGGGCGAGGTCTGCGACTACGGCAAGACGTGTATCAGGAAGAAGATCTCGGAGGAGAGCGGCGCAGGCCGTGGTATCCCGAAGGCTTGGCTCGGCTGGCGGGCTGGTGTTGTAGTGGTAGCAGGAGTCATGGGCGTCGGCTGGGTTCGTCTGTAGGGGCGGGAGCCGGGGAATTATTTGGGACTGTTATGAGATGAAGCTGCTGCTAAACTACGCTTATCTCGGGAATGAGATAGGACTTCGGATCTGCCGAGTTCTCCGTGGTGACGTGGGTTACGATGGCAGCTGAAAAGAAGGGTCTTAAGACGCTACGCTACCTAGATCATCCAAATTGTCGGGACAGGTGTTGAGTCGACGCAATGTGTCAGGAAGAGCCCGTACATCGCGTCATTTAGACTCTCACTCAGTTAGACAACCGTTTAAAATATGACAATCCATCTGTGACGGAAGAGTGCAAAAAAAGAGGCCGACTTGCATTTTTTGACAGATTACAGCAATCAACATGACTCTGTCAGTTGTCGATCAGAAAAAAGTGATGCTGAACAGAGTTCAATAGCAGAGTCGCATTAATGGGGGTCCCCAATTAACCCATCAAGATGCGAGCGAGCGCATCCGGAACTCGCGGCAGGAAGGGGTGTTCACCAGCACTTCTGACGACTGGGATCTCCTGACTGTCGAGATGCACGCCATGCCCCGGTTCGCTGGCCTGTCACACTCAGACATGTAGGGAGATACAGTGAACGAGGGACGATAGACTTTGCAGAGGCAGATTTGCTAATCAGCCCAGCGCAGCACACCACACACGCGCGCAAAATTTCAGACGGGAGGTGACGTGAAGAAATTGGTGTTCTTGGCGGGAATGGAACACAGGATCCGAGAAAGTTAGGGGTCTTTTCGGATGGAAGGTTTTTGGTGGTGGGCTGGCAGGTAGGTGCAGTGTAGCAATGGAGCGCAGGTGAAGCAGAGGCCCGGCGACCCCGGCAGTTTGAGGACCAAAGTGGCCGGCCGGATAACCTTATTCACGGAGCCGGGACTTCGGGCGGGTCCGTGCCCGGGAGCCGGGAGGGTTGCAGTTTGGGTGAGAGAAGAAAAGGGCAGTGAGTCGTTGTGAGGCGGGCGCATTCTGATTCGTGGCTTGGGCGGATAGGGCAGTGAACATGGGTGAGGCGTTTTGGCTTTCTGGTGGGAGGGCCACGAATGAAGGCACACAGAAAAGCGGGGTTGGGCTGACCGTCGACTGGATGCCCTTGCATAGCAAGACGGGGGCGGCCGCGGAGACCCTGGCTTGTTACAGGGAAGCGGAGAAGAAGAAGGTGTTCTTCTCATTTTGCCCGGCCTCTGCAAGTGCTGCTTGCGCCTTTGCGTGCGCGAGATGCGGGCTGTCATCTGAGGTATTCATGTGTGGGAGTTTTGTTCAGACTTTATTGAATGAACGAACTGCGGGTTACTTAGTCATGCACGCGCCGACGAACGTTGGAGGCACCGGAAATTTGGTGTCGTTCATTTGCGTAACTTTCGCGCTGCAATATATGAAAAATGAAGTAAAAAAAAAAATACTTCAAACAGCAGTGAAGGAGGGACCCCTCAGGTTTAGCGCCGCTGCAACATGGTGCTGATGCTGGTCGCTGCGCCGCAGGGCGGGCGAATCCTCAGCCCGGTTAAGCTGGATACGGATTACGGAGGATTTCTCGTGGGTAATGACAGGCCTGGGCGGGCCTGCGTAGGGCGGGGGAACACGCCCGACTGCGCGGAGGACATGTCCTTTGGCTGTGTTGCCTGGCTGGGGGCTATTTGTTGAATTTGCTGGAGTTTTCGTCCCTCCTCCCGTGTCGTGATCCAATCTGTGGTGTTTCTGATTGCATGGGCTCCAATTGGGCCTGTATGATGCTGACTACGATAGCAGGGGACACAGTGACCGTGTCCGTTCCAATGGCGATGGCCCTGCAACTGCAGGCAGCCTCTTCCCGTCTTCTTCATTCCCGCCTTTGTGCGACTCGATTCGGCCCCTTCCATTGGCCTTCCCCATGATTTTTTCTTTCTTTGCAATTCGTCTCTTGCCCAGCCTGGACGGCCCGGCGTGGCCCCTGCCCTGGGCTGCTCCTGCCCCTCAACGACGTCTCCTCTGCTCCTCCCTCACTTCCCTGTCTCGCTCTTTCTGAGTGTGCCTTCCGCGTCTGCCCAATCTCGTGCCTTCCTTGAGCCTTCCTTGCGCCTTCCAATTACTGTTATTACGATGGACCTTCCTTTTTTCTCCAGCCCAGCCCGCACCATGATCATCGTTGCTTCTCAACGGGTCTGATTTGTTTTTCGCAGGCAGGAGCCTAGCCTAGCCTGGCCTCGCCTGCCTTGGCCTGCCTGTAGCTACATAAGGCAGCTCTTGCCTGTGTGCTTAACTGGCAAAATGAGTCTTGGTAGTTGGGTGCCACTAATACTAAGCAATGCCTCTCGTTCCTTCCGTCTGACGTGCCTGTCTTCCTCTTCTTCTGTGATCGTGTCGCTCTGTCCGTCCGCCTCCCTAGAAACTCTACTCAACTCTCTCTCTCCTCCATCCCAACTCTCACCTCGTCCGTCGCTATCGTATTGCGCGTTCCCCAATCACCAGCCCATCCGACGGCCAGCCTCCCTTGTCCTCGACATCAGCACACCACACCACCCTCTCGCCGTCCATCCAGTCTCAGTACCGTTCCTTTGGTTGCCAGCCCGCGCGGCCTCTGCAGTCCCTCACGCGAAACTCGCCGGCACAATTCCAGTCCAGAGCTTCCAGACAGCCATCTTCCCTCCATCGCCGCTGCGACTCCACGCAATCCTCCCCAGCACATAATCCAGTTCGAACACCCGACGTTCTCCTCCAACCGCGATACCCCCGGCAGGGCCACACTTTAAGCTCAGAACGCTGCGACGCACCCCTCCCTCATCGGCGCGATCCCTCCCCCCTCTGCTTCGCCCTCGACCGCAGAGACCGCCGCCCAGTCCAAGTGCCATCGCGCACCGCTGCCCGCCGCCCGTACTGCTACGCAACACAGAGCACCCCGTCGCCGATTGTCACGTCGCATCAGGCCGCAGTCTTGATATTGTGCGGTACACACAAGTCCCAAGGCCAAGCCAAGCGCTAGCCTGTCTAATCCGCCTCGAGGGGCCAGCGCCAGCACTCCGTCTGGCATCTGCCTTGCAAAACAGCTCTGCCGTTCCACCCCGAACAGCAAGGGCGCCCTAAACTGATTCACGACCCGCATTCCGGAGTACCTCTCTGTGTGGTGCGTGTCGTTGTCGAGAAGGGCCACGGCAGCATCCCGACACCCTCCGGCCAATAATAGTAACACAGGATTTGACCAGGGGATCAAATAATACCGTTTCCGTTAAGTAGTCCAGCAATGCCGCCTCTGTCATCTTCGCCGCCTCCAATTCTCGCCATCACGGCCACTTTTGTCCAGCTGCTTGTCCAACATCTGCCGAGACCAATCCGCGAGGTCCTGCAAAAGGCTCACCACCACATTTCCCGCTTCTTCGCCGCAGTCGCCACCTCCGCCATCGTCGTCCGCCTGCAATCGCTGATCCCGCCCAAAATGCACCGCCCTCTGGGCTTCTCGGCTGCAATCGTCGCCCTGTTTCTCATGTTCGGGTTGCCCGTCATCCTCGCGCAGAGCCAGCCGTTCCACTGCTATCCATACCCGCCCACCGACCAGCTCGCGAGTCCCTTCATCACGCTGCAGCCGCACTGCTGTAAAGGCACGATTGACAATAAGCTGAGAGTTGGAACGAAGTGCGAACCGGCGAACGGAGGAAAATACAAGACCAAGTTTGGACAAGATCTGGGCACATGCGCGACGGGATGGACGGACGCGTGTTGTATGCGTCTGGTACGTGGACATCAGACCGGGATCGAGGGCGAAATTACTGACGAAATTTCTAGCATTACCCGCCTGAGATTGCCCGCCCAGACATGTCGTACTGCGATGCGGGGTTCCTCGTCAAGGCCGAGTCAAAGAATATCATCGACGCCCGCAGTTGGAGCCCGAACAAGTACGGAATCTGATGAACGCGGGTGAAATCATCGCGAATTCGGATGATGCAAGAACACATATCTCGATCTCTCACGTCGGTGGTGAGAAACGATGGGGAAGGGTTAGCCGAGTTGAAACGGCATTCCACGAGGGACCCCAGGATCGTAGGCGTGGGTCGCCAGAGACCCAGCGAGTCAGGGAATCATACCCACCTAGACAGCGACCTGGGGGAATCGGGGGGCTTGGGGACTGCTCCAGACTTCTCGGAGCGGCGGTGCTGGCTAGCGAACGGAGGCCGCCTTTTCGCATTTCCCAAACACTACGACGTACCACTACTACCTTGCACGACTAGCGAAGCAGAGGCATTTGGCGTTTTGCGGGCAACCACGGAGCGATGTTATGACGGCACGATGGTCACGATCGCCCTTGTTCGAAACGAAAAGAGGAAAAGAAGGGCATTCGCATTATATACCCAGGCGATTGAATTTGTTTGCTTTTTCCCTTTGGGATGTCCCTGCATCTCATTCTGTACAACACAGGCAGGGTCCGGTTTCTTGAGACGAGGGGAAGGAAAGAGACTGCGTCACAAAACACAGACGACACTTTGGGGTCGGACTCGGTGGACGTTGGTCATTGTGAGTTCATTTTGACTGTATTATTAGCCACCTCTCGTCAGGCCTTTTATCAATCCGATGTCCGCATGCCGGAAACATCGCATTCCATATCCCATTGGATATCTCAATGTTTTCGCCTCTGATCGTGCGGATGGCATCAATCACCGATGACCTCGATGACGCGGTCATAGCGCAGACAGGTCAGGCTGTAAGGAGGCACGCGACCTGATGACGACCGAGTAAGCTCAGCGCGCTCATCTTTCAGCGCACGAGTAGGAGGTCATTGCTGGAATGATGAGTCGATGGGTGATGGACATTGGCTGGGTTCATTTGAGCTGGCCCGACCGTCGCCCGCTGCTTGCCGTTCAAGCCCGACCGAACTCTCACGGGGCGGGAGGCGAGGTTCCTAAGAGTCGTTCGGCTTGCACGTGTATTTCCCTCGCATCGCCAGGTGAGGGGTCATTCAGTGGCTGAGGCTCCGGAAAAGGCACCGAGATGGGGCCCCTCGGTGACCACGGCAGACGGCAGACGGCAGCGGCAGACGGAAGCCGATCTTTCGGTCGGCTCGGTCGGTTATGTCACGCCAGCCTTGTGGGCGATAAAACCTTAAAAGGGCGGGAGGTCGATAAACCAAACATCGGAGGGCTATTGGGGGGGCTTCACGCTGTCTGGTAGGGGCCCTGGCTTCGTCCGCCGGTGAGAAGACCGCAAGACTGCGCGCACCGCGTGCCGGAGAGCCGGAGGTTTCCGGAGGAAAGCCGCACAGACCATCCCGTCCCGCAGTGGAGCTTCTCGGATAAACTGTGGGGCAGACAACGCGGAGGGCAGGTGGTAAAGTTTCTCCCGTTTCACCTGTTCCTTTCGGGACACCCCAGACTCGCCGAGGGGGAACAGTCGCTCAATTCAGTCAAAACTTCCTACGCGCAAAGCCCCTGGGTTCTGGTCTGTTACTGGATCATTGAGCATCTCTCAATGAAACTCTTTTGGAGCGCAACAGTGTGTTGTTGTCTTTGTGGCATCGTCAATGGCTGATCAAGTGGTTCTTTTACGCTCGTCACCCGTTCCCTGCTAGTTGCAGATCTCCCCACGTTCCTCTGCGCCGGGTCACGTATGTTTCCACAGCCAACGGAGTTATGTGCTCGTGGTATAGCACCTCTCCGGCTGCTGCTGCTGCTACCACTCACTCCACTGCTCCAGACCAAACTTCAGACCGAAAAAAAAAGGGGGGAACAGAACGAACAACAGCCGCATCTTTCGAAACCGGGGTCTGTGACATTCTGTCACACAGCCGCCACACGCGGCAGTTTCACCGTGCCCCAAGCAGCTAGCCAACGAACCAATGGGGCGCCCGGCTGTGGTGCCTCGCAACCTTTAATCCCACTTCAACACAGCTCGCAGCGCCGCAAGGCACGCCCGAAGAGACGAAAAGAGAGAAACTCACCACGCTGTGGTACATCCAACCACCGCCCAAACACCACCGTTACCGCAGGTCACATCGCGCCAGCCTCATATCCACGGTCGCCCCGACCGACCTGCTTCTGAAACTCGTCCGGGCTTTGCTTTCAGCGAACATTAGAGACGCCTTGCTACCTGTGCCTCCCATAAGGCTTAACCTGTGCTTGGCGGCCTGCTTGTCTTGCAGGCACAGGCACGGCACAGGCAGGCACAAGCAGCGCCCGTTCTACCTAGCGTTGGGCCCTGTTCACACGCATAGGTACTCTCTCACTTTGGCGTTGAGTCCTCCGCCCCTCCTCCCAGGTGCCCCCTTCGTATTGGGATGAATAGTCCCGACAGACGGAAACGCAAGACACGACAACACAGACAGCCGACGACAGACAGCGGGCAACCAGCGGCTGAAGGACAGAGACAGCTCAGACAGGCACAAGGAACGCCGAGGTGACAGGAGACAAGCAGCAGACAGCTCGGCAACGCAGATCTGGCAGCGCTCACTGTCTCCGCGCGTGCCCCTTCCCCGCTTGCGCTCGTCCTCTTCTCGGATTGCTGTTCTCTTGGCCCTTCTTTGCCCCGTTCCTGGCCTGGTTATTTTCCCACCTTCCCACCACCCCCTTCCCTCTCTTATATTATGCCCGAACCAGTGATCGTCCCGCGGGTGGGAAACAAGGCCTCCCCCTCCTCTCGTTCCTGAAAGATTTCCTGAACGGGTGCCTGGTCGGTCCTATTTTGTTCGCTTCTTACTGGGCGGCTCTTATTGCGTCCGTCCCCCTTGTTCTTAAACTTCTCTTATTCGTTTTCCCTGGACTGGATCCAGTAAGAAGGACTGGTTAATCATACACGCAACACATAGACACACACATCCACGTCCCTTCCCGCTCTTCCCAAACGTCAGGTTCATGCGAAAGTCGTTCGGCAGGAGAGCGAGACGTTCGGCTTCTGTGCTTTTCAAGGAGGGATAGCAGACCTGCGTACGGCCACTTGTTGCCACCGTGCCGGCCCTTTCGACTAGTGGCCCTGCTCCTCCATTCTCCGCTTCTTTTGTGTTTTCGCCTCAATATACTCGCAACAAGCGCGCTCCTGTTGATAAGTCTAATCGAACGATCGACAAACACCCCGACATCGATCCTTATTGATTGCCACTAAGGGCGGCTCTGTGGAAACAAAACACTGTACCACACACGGCCGCACCCGAGCACCAGATCATCAAGCTCATACAACACACATAGCTGACCCTGGCATAACAACACCACGCCATTCCAGAGGCCTAGGGCGACGATGAACATCCGGTGACGGCAGGCCACCACGCCTCCCCCGACCGGCTTGCCCGTCGATCCCAAGACCGACCACCACTTCACTCGTGAAGCAGAACGGAAGACAGCCAGTTTTCTGCTGATACATGGACTCAGACGCGAGGGCCAGGGCCAACGTGCCCCGCAAAGGACCCAAGCAGAGCACCAACGGAATGGATTCGTACCACCGCTACGTCGCCGAGTCGACCATCACGAGAGGCGACGATGTCATCGCGAGGCCGTACACGAGCCACTCGCGGTCGTTCAGCACGCCCCGCCCGTCGACGCTGGACCACTCCTCTTCTTCTGGCAGCGAGTACGACTTTTCGAGCAGCGATGGAGACGCCAGCAGGGCGACGACGGCGGTGCCCGAGATTATGATTACGAGCCCGAGTAAACCGCCCACGCCGGGGCCAAGGTACAGCTTGACGCCCCGCCAGTCGCAGTTCCCGCCCGCTGCGAGGTTAGCTGTGCCCGCGATGCGACCGATCCCGCAGGGCCAGCCGCTGCAGACGTTCCCCCCACTAAACCCGTCATTACAACCCTCACAACCGATCCGACAGATGCTGCAGCCGATGATAAGGATACCGCCGCCGACAGGCGACTCAGAAGACCTAAGAAAACGAGATGGATTGATGGACGTCTCGCTGCCGTACCGCCCATTCTACCTGCAACGGAGGATACTGAGCTCGTTTGCGATTCTGTTCGCGGGGTTGCTGATCACAGTAGAGGCGGTGCTAGACCTCTCCAACAAGAGGGGCGGCCTCGGCTCGCCGGACCACGGGTTCAGGTACCTATGGCAGTACGGCTCCGCCTTCATCTTCACGTGCATCGCGGCGCTGTGGGCGCGGCCGGAGCACCAGGCCAAAGCCACCGCGCCGTGGATCCGCATGTCCAAGGGCCCCGCGAGCGTCGACCGGACGCTGATGCTGGACTACGTCTTCATGTTCGAGCCGTGGGCGGTTGCGAAGGCTGCCAAGAACCGGGACTGGCTTGTGGCGGCGGCCGCGTCTGTCGGGTTGACGCTGAAGTTGATTATTGTTATTGCTGTGGCGCTCGTCAGCCCGACGTTTCAGATCGTCACAGCGCGAGGGGCGAGTTTGAATGTGCTGAACACGTTCACGAATGATCCGAGCAACCTGCGGGCAGCTGGGGCGTTGCCGTTCTTCACGATGGTGGGGTTGCAGACCAAGGGGCTGAACTTCCCGGACGGCACGTCGAGGGAGTTTGCGTTCCAGTCGTTTACGTCGGATTTCAAGTCGACGGCCGAGTTGAGGGCTGACGTTGACGGGTTCGAGTCGGATATCCTGTGCGAGCCGGCGCAGCTGAATCTCACTGGGATCCAGTACATTCAAGCGTCGGATACGCAGCTCAACGTCACGGTGTCGATTTCCAACTGCTCCATGACGCAGGAGATCCCGAACATGGCCCTCGTCGGGTTCACGCTGCCGACGTTCTTCACGGCGTTCCAGGCTGGTGCGTGTGGGAACTCGCAGAACATGGACGACGGACGGGTTGTGGTCATGTCGGGCGCCGTCACCATTGACCCCGCCAGCGTCCCGACGTCCAGCGAGGTGTTCAACGTGCCCATCCGAGGCCAGCTGACGCGCTCTGCTGCGCTCATTTGCCGACCTACGTATGCCGTGACGACTGTCCATGTTGAGAAGAATAACACCCAACTCATGAAGATCGAGCGCACCCGGTCTGCGAAGAACCGGACGTTGAATTTGGTCAGCCCGATGGATATTGTGCAAGGCCACTTCGCATCATATCCCACCGACTCGCAGATCCTCGGTGCCATGCCGAGTGTGAACAGCCGCTACCCCGGTGTTGCCATCGTCGCCTCCGACGCGGTGATGAACTCGGCCGTGGCGATGGAAGTCAGGGACAACGGCATCCCCCCAATCGACAGCCTCCTGCAAGCGAGCAACCTCACCCAGATTGTCACAAAATACTGGCGCCAGTACACTGCCCTCCTGGCACGCAACTCGTTAATGGCAGAGACGGCGCAGCCGCAACGAATCACGGGGACGGCGGTCATCATCGGCGAGCGGCTCAACGTGCGCCCCATCCCTGCGCACCTCCTCTCCGGCCTCCTCGGTTTCGCGTTGGTCCTCACCCTGGCCGCCGTCGCTTTCGCCCCGAGGACGGGCTTCCTGCCCCGCCACCCGAACACCATAATCAACATGGCAACGCTCCTTGCGCACAGCAGGTCGCTGCTGCAGTGCCTGCGTGGGACCGGCGCGGCGCACGTGTCTACTATCAGGGAGAGGTTGCTTGGGACGAATTACTACACCGGCGTGGAGCCGTACGAGAAGGCGTCCAAGGGGCAGGGGTATTTCAAGATCTTTGGGGGGAACCCGCCGCGCCAGGATACGCCGCCCGAGTTTGTCAAGACGTCCAATTGGGGCCATCCGATGCCTTTGCACCCCGTGGCGAGGTTGATTGCGGTGTCTATCATGGCGGGCATGATTATCTCGCTGGAGGTTGTTCTGAGACTTTCCGAGGCGCGGCAGGGTATTACCACCGTCACGGCGAACACCGACCGCCACTTCCTGTGGACGACTGGACCGGGGGTGTTGTTCGGTATCGTGGCCCTGTACCTCGCGTCCGCTGACTGCGCGACGCGGTGCCTTGCTCCGTATACCCAGCTCAAGCAGGGTGGCTCCTTCGAGACGACTGTTGGTCTTGACTTCATGGACAAGTCCAAACCCCGGATCGTCTATGATGCTGTTAAGACGAAGAACATTGCAGTGGTCATCACCACCACCGCCGTCTTCATCGCCTCGCTGCTTGCGACATTCTCCGGAGCTCTGTATACTACCGTGCCCATCCCGTCTACGCGCCCGGTCACTCTGCAAAAGATCGACCAGTTCATTAACGCCACTGCGCCGTGTAACACCTGCACAACAGACACGCTTCTTGCGTCTCTCATCCTGGACGCTAACCTGACCTTCCCGTCTTTCACCTTTGAAGACCTCAACTTCAATGGCGTACGGCTCACGGAACCTCTGTCGATGAAGGATGGCGACAGCACCATCCTTGTCACGCTCCCTGCTCTTCGATCGAGACTTGACTGCAGGCTCTACCCGCAATCCGAAATCAACACGAACTTCACGATACCGAACGTGCCCAACCAGTTCTCCGTGGCGCAGGGCATGCGGGTGGACATCGCAGGCGAACCCTGCAACGACCCCTCCATCCGCTCCAACGCCGTCTTACCCTCAGGCGTCTCCCCGTCTTCCGTCTTCGGAGTCGCCACACCGCGCTCCGCGGGCCCATCCAGCCAGTGCTCCGACTTCACCTACGTCTGGGGCCAACTCGCAGACACATCCCCCACGCAGGTCGGCTACATCTCCGCCATGGGCTGTAACGAAACCGTCGAGACCCTCATGGCCACGGTCCGCCTCACCGGCTCCAGCCTCCACGTCGACCCGACCTACCCGCCCCGCGTGCAAGAAAACACCGTCCGCCGCACACAGCTCAAGCTCCTCCCCCTCCAATACGGCCTGCTCGCCAACCTCACCACCGGCAACCAGCTCGACCCCTTCTTCAGCTCCCTCGTCGCCTCCCGCTTCGCCATCCCCGCCGGCAACCTCGGCGACCCGGGCCTCGCGCGCAGCGGCCGCGTCGCCGACGCCATCGTCCGCCAGCACGGCATCGTGCGCGCGCAGAACCTCAACGTCAACTCCCGCCGCCGGCTGCCCGACATCACCGCGCAGGAGGTCGTCCCCGGCATGCTCGAGGACACGGACGTGACCAGCCTGCGCCGGCTGGTCCAGGACAACGCGTCGACGCGCATCATCCAGTCCATCCTTGCCCTCCTCCTCGCGCTGACGCTCGTCGCGTGGCTGCTCACACCCGGCACGGACACGCTGCTCCCGCGCAACCCGTGCAGCATCGCCTCCGTGGCGGCGCTCCTCGTCGACGGGAACGTATTTGGGTTCTTGGGGAGGGGCGCGGAGTGGATGCCCACCGAGGAGATCCAGACGAGCTTTCTTGATGGGAGCAAGGCGATGGGGTTCCGGATGAGCTGGGAGCGCGTGAAGCGCCGGCGCACGGAGCTGGTGGAGCGGGTGGATGTTGCGCAGGAGAGGGCGTTTGGGATCAGCGTGAAGCGCGCTGGTGGATGGGGCGGCGGGGAGGATGTTGGGTTGGGGATTTTGGCGAGGGTGAATCGCGCGCAGAGGGGGTTTGTCAAAGGTTGGGGAAGGATGTCGACTTGATCCTTGCTTTCGACATTGCGTGGCAAGAGAAGATGATGTTGGCTTTACTGTATTATTTACACTTGTACTATCACGGGACGCAAGCGTTGCGTATTGTATAGCTTGGAGTTTTAGGATGGGCCAGAGAGGTTGGTGGCCGGAGTTTTTTCTTTTGTGTTTTTACACACTTGGGTATGATACCACAAACTGGGGGACACTGAACCAGGGAGTTGATCTCAAATCTTGTTTTGGGTGTTTAGGATAGGATTACTCGAAATGACAAGATATGAACTGAACTCATCACGAATGAAGGTGCAAAGAAATGTGACTTGAATGTGTTCTCGCTTTCGGAGAAGGGGGCGAGCAAGTCTGGATGTCTTGTGGTGGTCGGGTTCGCGACCGGCTGGGTCGGGAATGGAAAGTGTCGACCGGGTGTAGTGGCAACTTGAAAGCTTCCATACTGTCAATCGTACGATCGACATGCTGAGTCGGTGTCGGTCCCGCGAACCGGGAATTGATCTAGAGTTTGTTCGTTCAAGGGGCTTAAGATAGCTTCGAATGACATGGACTTGGACTATAACGGATGTCACTGGCGAAATCAGACAGGGGAAAGTTTGGTCCAGATCAGGCGATGGTCGGTTTCGGGGTTGAAAGGCGTTCACGGAGAGGACATGATGCTATGTAGGTATCGGTGGGAGACTTTGAAGACAGGTCGGTATTCTTTCATGAGCACCGCAATCGGACTCTGAGAATTGTGGAAATGAGCCTGGAATGTCGAGACTGGATGAACGCCGGCAGATCCGGAGGAGGCGATCCCTGCGACTCAGTCAGTGTTCAAGTGCTGCAGGTGAACTTCACAGCCCAGTTCATCATCAACAAGGTTCAGAAGTTGGATCGCTATCGGGCTCGGGAAAGGTGAAGAGCAAAGTTGAAGAAATACTTACCGTCGCGATGACTACGGCGAGAATCGTCTCCAACAAAGTAATAATACGCACTCTGATATTACCCCATCGCTATCGGGCTCGGATCTGAAGATATTCCACAGCCACCAGCACAGCACCATCGGGGTCGGACAAGAATCACCGCTCAAGTTAGAGTTAGCCTAGCCACTTTCCTGCCGTGGCGGTGTTCATCACAAGCCGGCACTACTAGTTGACCCCGGCCGGCTTCGAACAAGGTCCCACCCTTGACGTTGGCCGTATGATCTACGTCACCCGCAAGGCCACAACCGGGTGCCGGCCTCCATCGGGTCCGGAGGATTAAGAGGCAAGCTTTAGATCGGGTTGCCGGATCGGAGAAGTCTTGGACGATGATGCTTGGTTTAGGCGGCATGAGGTGGCACGCCCTTCGCCAAGGCCGACTGTGAAGAGATGTGGGCTTGAGTCGTGGGCTTTTGCCGAGATGTTTTGCTACTTCTGGGGCGAGGCAGAATTTCTGGTCAATGGAGTCACTGCACTGAACGGTGGCAAAAGATGGGTGTTACTGGAGAAAGTAGAATGCTCGCTTGAATGTTTGGATATCATATTTTTGAAGGAGGCATAATGCCAAATTGGTTACGCTACTCCTCCCGTGTATTGTCATGATCATCTCTAGTTGTAGTTTGCCATGAGGCTTTTCTTCATCCGAAGTTCCAAAAACAGAAGGGAAATGCCAAAGCGCCAGTGTGTCCCGTCTTCGCCGCACCGAATGTGTCAAAAGTTGGTGCCCCAAACGCCGTGTCTTTAGATAGAAACTGTGGTCTGTGTGACGCAGTTGAGTCAGCAAGAGCTCTTTGTTTCCACACAGTCGAATGTGAGACTATTGATGGAAGACGACTTACTCAAGAAGGACTTGAACTAAGTGTAAATGACTGAAAGCGTTTAGCCAACGGAGCAGGTGCAGCCCTTGCGCTTCTCGAGGTCGACGCTGGGGAAGGGCACGCAGATCATGCCGTCGGCCTCGCAGTTGGTGCGGGCGGTGCCGCACTCGACGTCCACACAGGGCCCGTCGAAGCGGGCGGCGACGGTGGCGGCGAGGAGGGTGATGAGGGTGTAAACGGCGCGCATGGTGACTTGAATTTGTGTGATGTCGACTAGAGCTGCAGAGAAAAGGTTGGGAGAAAGTTTGGATGATGGAGTGGGAGTGTTCGCGGGTGGATGTGCGGGATGAGGAGGATGGGATGGCAAGAAGGAGGGTTGGACGGATGCTTCTTATACAAGTTCACGACAAGACTCAAAGCAGAAAGATGGAGAACTTGAGAAAGAAGGTTTGGAAACATTGGCAGGTGCCGGATGGTCAGTTGACACTCCGCCACCTTCTCTTTCTCTCTCGGTATGTGTGGACGTCTACTACTCCATGTCGATACCAAGAGTTGGCTCCGTTGGAGTTGGTTACAAGGAGGATGCTATTTCGATGGCTTGCGGAGCTGGCATGGGTAGAGGAGAGGAGAACAACACCGCCGCCTAGACCGTGAGAATTGAGTGGAACACAGCTACAGAGATGGGTGGCCTGGCTGGTCTGTGTCTTGGCTGGGCGAGGTGCTTGGGCGGCGGTGAGCCCGATAGGCAGGCCGATAGGGGGAGGCAGACAACCAGACTAGACCAAAGTGTGGCTCAAGAAGGGAAAAAAGTCTTGGACAAAGACGGCGCGTCTTGGCGCGTACGCAGTTGTGTTTGGGGCTATTAAAAGCCATCGAGTATAGGAGCTTGATCATGCTCTTGGCGATGGGAGGCGTTTCAATCCGTTCTTGGCGGGAAGGGTGGGGGGATGGTCGTTGTTCTTCACAACGGTGCAATGAGGTGGGCTCTTTACGGGCAATTTTGGGGCCCGTTGGGACCGGGGGTTGGGGGTTTTAGGGGCGCTGTAGAGAGCTTGTAGGGCGCGGGTGCGGTCATCGTCCCGGACGCGATTCATGAGTTGCCCGGCGGGATAGCTTCAGCGAGTATGATCAAGCCTCACTTTGTCATGACACTGAGAGATTACACGGTTATTTACAGCATGTTGTGTGGATGTACTGGGCAGAAATGCGTAAGATTATGGGCAGTTGAGACTGAACCGTAGAGACGTGCGAGATTAGTTTAGATGGCGCGGAGCTGTCCGTCGTGATGGGTGATCGGGGCCGGCTTCATGTGGCAGTGACTGATCGACGCTGCAGCGATGTGCCGGATGGGACGCAAGCGACAGCTGAGGATGAGGCGAGACGATTCCTATTCTGGAAGTTTGCTGTATAGTAGGTTTCTAGTTTAATTTTAAATGCCTGCATAGTCGACGACTGTTCATTCGATGATTGGTGACGCCTGCGGCCCGTTCATCGTGACATGACCGGAGGATTCTCACCACAACCGATCAAAGTGGTCAATCTTGCCCGACTGTCGTGTGCTCTCCTGCCAGATTCTGCGAGCGTGGGTCCAGTCCGACTGCCTGACTACGAGATTGATATTGCCCACTCTAAAACAAGCTTCAACAGATCTCCGGTCGAGAGCTTACAGCCCACTCCAATACACCGCTGGCGCTCGGCCCAAGGTTTCGGCGCCGCTGTCTCACTCATATTGCGTCCTCCTGCGATCTCACTTCCGTCCCATCGACGGGTTTACTAGAGCCACGGTGTTCCCTGATATTTGGTATTCTGTACTGCCGTCTTTACGATTTAGATCTAAGATAATGTAGCCCCGCGACTTGGCGGTATGCCTTTTGTAAAGCGTGTGCTTCTCTCCTGTAGGACATTGTTGGCAACTCCTGTGACGTATGCCCCAAGACTTCCAAGAAACTCTCTCCTTCCAATACTTGTCCCCCAAGGCCTGCGCCACGTAAGCACGATCACCGCAACTCTTTGGTGTGCGGAGCGTTGGTTTAGAGCCCTCTCATCTGTTGGTTGGTCGAGGGGTAAAAAAAGCATGAATTCGCCCGATGAAATTCGCGTGAGGACCCCCATCACCACGAGGTGTGCCGGGGGCTGGAAGAGTGATCCCCACTGTGGAAGAAAAAAGCAACTCCTTCATTACTCGCCAACATCAACAAGTTCATCTGGACGTCGCCTCAGCAATGACCACGTCCGTCTCAAATTCAGCGAGGGATTCACTGCTCTGTACCCTCTTCGAGCACAGGCTAACGGAACCCTCCGTCTTCACATCCAGCCTTTAACTACAATATTACAAGTGGCCAGACCTCAGTGGGGTCTCCGGAAGGGATGGGCCTCCGTGTTGAGGACGTACTCATCGAGGCTGATGAGGTCAGGCGGCGAGAAGACAAGGTAAAAGTACTTCAACGTCTCCGCAAGCCAGAAACTCTATTTCTCGTCAGTCAGTAAGTCCATCTCTTTTGAACCATGTCGAAGGGGGCGATGAGTCTTTTCTTTCTTACCTCCATGTAGTCCTCCTTGGGCAGCGGGTCCGCCTTCTTCGTGACGTCCAGCACCGCCGCATTCCCATGCTCGACGAGCGTCCCGTTGCTGACGGCCTTCCACATCTCCCACGCTGCGTCCTGGAAGCCCCGGTCACCTGTGATGCGGTACAGCACAAAGATGCTCTCGATGGCTTCCGGGCGCAGGATGTACCGCGCGTCCTTGGCCGTGGTGAAGCCCTTGGGGAGGTGCTCTTTGAACTCAGGCCGCAGCCTCTTCTCTTTCTCCCAGCGGTCCTCGTCCCACTTGCACTCGTCCCTGCGCGGGCACGCGAGCATGTTGAAGCGTTCCGGCATCATGCCCGTCGGCATGGCCTGGTAGGCGTAGTAGCATCCCAGCGTGAGCCGCGCCCCAATCGTTACCCACTCCTCCTTGCCCAGCAATCTCCCGGCCAGGGCGTAGATGCCGCCGATAAAACAGGCTAAATGCTCGCTTTCCGGGTCGAGGAATAGTTTCCCGTCAATGTCGACGTTGGCGTTGCCTGAGATGAGGATGTTCTCGTTGCCGGGCAGCATGGGCCGGAAGAACAGGGACTCGTTAGCGGCCTTGAGGAAGGCCTCTGTCATGTCCTCGTACATGGGCTCCAGTCCGCCGAGGAGGGCTTGCATCTTGGGGAGGTACTCGTATAGCGAGTCTGCGCAGCCGGCGATGGTGAACTGCGAGCCCGAGACGACATCGCGGTTCCTCATGGACACGAACATGGGCCACATGCCCGGGATCTTGGTCTTCTTCTGGCCGTCGTGGAAGAGGTCCATTACCTTAGACATGGCGTCGTAGTATTTTGGGTTGCCCGTGAGCTGTGACAGGCGCGTCATTTCAAGTGAGAGCGTCCCGGGCGACGCTGAGACGACGGAGCTCTCAACGTCCAGACCCGTTCCGGCTTTGGCGTCGTTGAAGTTGATAAAGTCCACCGGCATGCGATGCTCGGTGTTGAACGCCCCGTAAAGCAGGTCGCCAAGCTGCACGGCCTTATCGAGCAGGACCTTCCTCTTACTGAGATCATAAGCCGCCATCAAGCCACCGAGATACCGAATGTTAGTCTCAAACGTATTCACGCGGTCTGCATTCGTGAACCCAAAGTCAATGGTTGCGACAGCAGCGACAGCCTCCTCAAACTCCGCCTTCAGTCCCATGATCCAGAGCACGTCGAGCGAGTCCACCAGCGTCGCGGCCCATCCGGAGAACTGGTCTTTGGCGGTCGCGGAGATGGGGTTGAGCGCGTCCTTCATCCAGGCGTACTTTTTGTAGTTCGCCCAGTCGCGTCTGAACAGCTCGCGAACCTCGTGCCGGCGGGCCTCCCGGAGCCGGGCGGCAGCGGCGGACTCGGCGGGGAACTGGTGCTGCACGCGCGGGAGGGAGGGGCGGCGGCCTTTTGGCAGTGGAGTCATTGGCGTCTTGGGAGGGTATTTGTACGACACCGAGGACCAGTCGAAGCTGGATTGTGGGGTGGCCGGGGGAGGGGCGATGTTGTGCAGGTTCATGTAGCGCTCGAGGGCGGCGGACTCGGAGCGGGCCCATGATGTGTAGAAGTAGTAGAGGAGGCAGCCGCCGAAGGTGAGGGTGATGGCGAGCGTGCGGACGCGGGTCCAGCGGTACATTGCCGTCATGTTGGATGAGATTAGGAGTGAGGTGATGGGTATCTAGTGTCGATGAAAAATCGCAGTCGTTTGAAGGCGATGATGACCCAAGGGAGAGGGACCTAAGGTCGAGTCATGGGAATCGATGAAGCGAGATGCCGCAAGGTGATTGATGGTTCCTAAAACGACGCGAGGAGATGAAGTGAATGAGATGTGGTTGATGGCTGGTGATGCTGCTTCAGCGATGAGATGTCGTTGTCGTCGGGTCAAGGCGTATCTATCATCCAGAGCGAGAGCTTCCGAGGTTGTGAGGTCGGGAAGAGATGACCAGCGTGTTAACAAACGCGCAAAGAACAGCCGCCGGCCGGCGGTAGCATCGGGGGTTCTGGAACAACGTTTTTGTGAATATGAGACATGGAGGGCAAAGTCAAATCCCAGTCGGGAAATCCTGGGGCCACCGCCAGGCTACTCCTGCGAACCATGCCCATCCCTGCCAAGACAATTCTGTCTATCGCATAGTGGTTAGCGAGGCGCTCGGCAGGGTCAATAGACATGTTTGGCTGCTGTTGGCGACCGGTCTTGGGGCTGAACCAACGCTTGTTGGCGCGCCTTTTGTGGAATGGAAAGGGGGCCGATGCGACGGGACGGGTTGCATGCCCTTGCTTGGAGCGGAGTTGCCAAGAGTTGTCACGTCTAGAGATGAAGGGGTCTTCAGAGAAGTGACAGCCCTTGCTGATTGAGATGGGATTGATAAGACACTGTCTTTTTCATGATGAGCATGCCGCGATTGATATTTCTATGAAGACAAGTGTTGCTCGGGTTCGGGTGCATTTTAGCTTTTTGGAGAAGCGATCAAGGAGACATCGGACCCCCAACACTCTAATTGTATAGTTATCCACAGTGGGGGTCTAGGTAACAAACACGTTGCCGCCCCCTGATGATCGGTGCCGTGTTCCGTCACTAGCGGCCAGTAAGCGAGGTTATCTACGCTTTGGATTAGATGTGTTTGCTGACTGGATGCAGATGTGCGAAGAATTGTTATGTCCAGAGACGAAGAGGTTTCGGAAGAAGTGACAGCGCTTGCTGATTAAGACGTTAGTAAAATACTAAATGCTTCTTCAGTATGAAAGGATACATCCCACTGAGTGCGAATGGACTGCAATACTTAGCTCCAGTCTCGACTTCGAATGAACCTCGAAACTTGTTCTTCGCTAGAAACAAGGGAGGATCTTTCTGCGTGTGAGTTGATTGAATATTGCCTCGCGCGCCTGCAGTCCGATCGCACTTGATGAAATAGCATAGTACCTGCAAAGCAGAAGTCAGCTTCAGGCCCAGATACCAGCCTACTTCCAAGGAGCAAGCCATAAGTGTGGAGCACCAGTGATACGACGTAACATATGTACTGCTCTTGGCTAATTTGGTCATTAAACGAGTCGCTGACTGATTCTGCATGCAGACAATGTTGGGTCTTTTTCAGTGGTGAACTGAACAGGGCTCATTTGATTATCTACGTAGTCGCCACCACCGCTGATGTAACTTCTAGAAATGTCCTAACGACCGAAGCAGCCACGCTCCACGCCTCTCCATCTCCTGTCACGTTCCGGCTTGTGTTGAAATCCGGCCCCTTTATATAGCAGGGCAGCGATGACACGTCCTGAGTGCTTGTTCATATTGAACTCGGGCGTGTTTCACTTTCGTACCGTTAGCATCCTACTATGATAGAGAACTAGAAAATACCCACAATGCATCGGTCCCGTCCTGAGTACGAAGCTGGTGAAATGCAGTTCGAAGCACCACCAGCATTGCAGGATAGCCTGTCGCCGTTGGAGCTAAGGCTGTAGACAGCAGTCTTACAGACCTCGTCGCATGCCTTGCCGTTAGCGTGCGCTACACAGCAGTGGCTGCCATCAGATTTCTGACATTGGCAGTAGTCGCACGCTTGCGCCATAACGACGGTGACGGCGAGGAAGGAAACGAGGGATGTGATCTTCATTGTGTAAACTGAGAAGGCTGAGGGAAAGTATGTTGCATATGCATAACTAACTTAGGAGCAGCGATTTGGCTCTTTATATTGCCTGGCGAAACGCACGGCATGAAGGTGTTTGCTCTTGGCCCCTTGGGAACTAGCTGTTCGGGTTGGCCGTTAGTAACTGACTCACAGAATCGCTCCTCTTTTCGCTTCTTGGAGTATTGCGAGTAAGGGCCAAAATATTGTATGTTCTTGGAGAGATGCCTTGTTGTTTTCTGTTGACGATTGATGTCTAACAGAGTTCAGCTAATCAGGGAAACGCGTATCAGTGCCTTTTTTGTCCGTTAGTCCCATCGGCCACGCCCTGAGTTTTCATTTTCTTGGACCAATCGAATAGCTTATTCAATCCGGTTGCGACTATTGGTAGTATAGCAGGTTTGTTAAGTGCCATGTGGCAGCCGATGGGATAATTAAAAAATGCAGCGCCCACTCTTACTAACGAGTCATCAGTAAATTCATGCCAACGAGGTTCGGTAACTGTCAGTGAGTATCATAGAGATTTCAGAAAGACTAGCCGTTCGCTTACGGTGGCTGCGATGAACTTACGGCTTGGACACCTACTCATTTCAGAATCGAATGATTGGTGGTTGCTGTTCCTTTAAAGGCTCATATGTCCCGGGGGCTCTGGAACACGACACGATCTAAGAGCTACGACCAACGTCGCCGAGGAACTACCAAGATAACGATGACAGCTATTGTGATGTAATGAAAAGCTGCAACTAGACTGTAAAGTATATCAAATGCGCATGGGGCGAGTAGGACATTAACACCGTGAAGACTTGAGAAAAGGAGAACCCGCACCCCCATGTTTGCAAGGGTCAGTTCAAGAGCCACTTAGATAGTCCGGCGTAACTTACGAACGGTACCCTGCTATGCAAAAGTATAGAAAAGGCAGGAAGGGAAGAAGCAGACAAGTGTGCTCGGATTTCAGTGCATCTTAGCTTTTTAGAGAAGCGCACGAGGACCTCGGCACCCCCGACGCTCTAATTTCATCTCATTGAATACAACAAAACGCCAGAAACACCCAGCGCGGGGTCGAGTCACTGAAACACACACGCAGCGACGCTAGATACTCTTTTTCAGTCTAGTCAAAGAATGCATCTTCTTTAACACTATAGTAGAGTTGGGTCATCAGAGAGACGTATCTTTTAGTGTAATGTAGCATTCAACAGGATAGTCATCGACAGTGGGGTCTAGGTAACGAACACATCACTGCCCCCTGAGGATCGGTGCCGTGTTCCGTCGCCAGCGGCCGGTAAGCGAGGTCATCTGTGCTTTGGATTGGATGGATGTGCTGACTGGATGCAGATGTTGTCAGATTCGGACTTGGCTTTTGAGTGAGACTCTTTTTTCAACGTCGATGCATGAGATGGATTGTTGGAGAGTGAGTGCGTTTGAGGCGGCGCCCGGTAGCACGAATGCGACTGGTTCGGCAGGACAGGAGGATGTGTCTTCATCAAGTCAATCATCAACATTCAGATTGGAAATGCTTGAATTAACGACGCGACGCAATTGTCTCAATGAATTACTCATCATATCAGATCATGATTTTTTTTTTTTTGTGGCAGCTGGATGTCACTTAATGGCTTAGTTCATGTCGGCATTTCTCCTCCCGTCAAGTAGACGCTGAACGCCGTTGTTGCACAGCATACGAGACATCGCCGTTAGGTACGGTTGTATCACCTAGCTCGGCCACCAGCATTTGAGGTGAGATCATCGATCAACTAGCCTTATCTACTGCCACTTCTCAATCCCGTCTCTCATTTGTGCGCTTCTTTGCGACCGACTGCGGGGCTATTTGTACCATCTTGTGGCCCCGAGATCGCATCAGTCGGCAGTTTCTTGTGCGCAATACTGTTCGTCATTCCCGCAATATCTTTCAAAGCCGCACATCATGGCGCCAAGATGCGGGCCGTCCAAGACGACATGCATGAAGGCTAAGACGCAATTCCTTCCCGTCCCAGGAACCCGGGCCTGGAAGCGAGGTGCCATCGACCCAGACAGAAGGACTTTGGTGAATCTCTGTTACGTTTGGAAATGTTCAGAATGATTACTACTGCATGCTCTCTATCCGGGGTGTCAACCTGCCGCATGCAAATCAATGCATAGTAGAGCCGGAGGCGCATCTGGCTGCATCTGCTCCCGCTCCCGTTTCCGTGTACAGCCGGGAACTCGCATCAGCCATTAGCCACGGCGACCGCCATCCGCAAGAACCACATGTTCCCCTCCCCCATCATACCTTAAGCCCCGAAGCCCCTTCCCCTCCATACCCGCCTCCGGCATCGGCTCCCGCCCCGAAGTGTGGGGTCCCCAGGCGCGACTAGTCAACGGTGCCCCGCCGAAGCGACTGGAAGCTCTGTTGGCACTCCAAGAGTCGTGGGCTCGGAGCCATCAAAGCGGGCAAAGCGGGCAAAGCGGGTCCGACGGTGGGCGTCACGGCCGCCCACCCATCAGGGTTCGCAGCTCATCCTGACAAACAATGATGCAATGGGCCCCGAAACCCCTCACTTGTTTAAAAGGCCACCTACTTGTTCCTCCTCTCCATCAACGATCTCTGTGATCCTCACGATACTCTTCATCCCATCTCACAACCTCTTCTTCAAACTCAAGTCATCATGTCTTTCGGTAACAAGGCTAATCTTAACTCCGGCGCCGAGATCCCGTACGTTTGCTTGTTTACAGTGATCTGAACTCTTTTGGTTCAGGCCCCTGCCGATCACTGTACCCCGCTTCACGTTTTGAGCTTCACTGACTTTTGACCCCTCATTTCAGTACTCTGGGATACGGCACCTGGCAGTCCAAGCCCGGTGAAGTCTCTGTTGGTGTCTACGAGGCCCTCAAGGCCGGCTACCGTCACCTTGTAAGCATCGGCAAACGTTGAAAGACGTGTAAGGGGCAGGAGCTAACAGCAACGGCAGGACTTGGCCAAGATCTACCAGAACCAGCCCGAGGTTGGTGAGGGTCTGAAGAAGGCGCTCGCTGATATCCCCGGCCTCAAGCGTGAGGACATCTTCATCACCTCCAAGCTATGGAACAAGTGAGTTACATTGTTATATGAAATAAGATATGTATACTGACAGCAACATAGCAACCACCGCCCCGAGAACGTTGAGGCTGCTCTTGACGAGACCCTCCAGGAGCTCGGCCTCGACTACCTTGACGTGAGTACACCCAATTTTTCCATCTACCAAAACACTTCCTGACCCTTCCCAGCTCTACCTCATCCACTGGCCCGTTGCCTTCAAGAAGAACGGCGGCGAGCTTTTCCCCAAGGCCGCCGGCAACGACTCCGAGGTCGACCTCGACCAGGGCGTTTCCCTTGTCGACACCTGGAAGGCCCTGATCGCCCTGCCCAAGTCCAAGGTCAAGGCCATCGGCGTCTCCAACTTCACCATCGACGACCTCCAGACCATCATCGACGCCACCGGCGTCGTCCCCGCCGTCAACCAGGTTGAGCGTCACCCCCTGCTCCAGCAGAACGACACCCTCATCAAGTACGCCAAGGAGAAGGGCATCCACATCACCGCCTACTCCGCCTTCGGCAACAACGGCTTCGGCCTGCCCCTGCTCATCGAGCACGACGTTGTCAAGAAGATCGCCGAGAAGCTCAACGCCACCCCGGCCCAGGTTGTCCTCGCCTGGTCCCAGGTCGGCGGCCACTCCGTCATCCCCAAGTCCGTCACCCCCAGCCGCATTCACTCCAACTTCCAGGAGGTCAAGATCTCCGACGAGGACGTGGCCGCCATTAACGAGATCGGCAAGGAGCCCCGCCGCTACAACATTCCCTTCACCTACAAGCCCCGCTGGAACATCAACATCTGGGACGAGAAGGAGGAGAAGGAGGCTGCCAACCGCGTCGTTCGCAAGCTTTAAATACGTGATACCATGTGGATACTAGAGCGGCCTTAGATGGCCTTAGATAGATGACTCTATGAATAATGAAAAAAGAAAGAAATACTAGACATGACAATGGTCATTGAACTATCTTTGTGTTGTGACGTTCCTTAGTTGCAGTACTCGGCGCTAACTTGCTCGCCAGCAGTCGCCAAAGAAATGGATTTGAGAGGACAATAAATCAGACATCTTTATCAGGTAACCGAATGAAAACAACGCGAGACCCACAGCCCATAACTACGTCCGATCCCACAATGTCCCATACAGATGGTCGGTACCCTGGCGGTAACCACAAAACGTTTGTATCTCCCTTAGCAATCCAATCGAGATCTCTCCTGATCCTGTACTGGTGCGGCACAATGTATATAATACCTATCAAGCCATTTGCCACAATGGGTCCTGGAGAGGACAAATTGAAGGAATTGCTGTCAAAATATATGTGCGACCCGTTTTCAGAAAACCTGATGCGGCCCGGATTCAGGGACTCGAGATCGGTCGTAAATGACGCTTTCAAGTCACCTGTTGCCGTGTCCCAAAGCCTCAGGCTCACTCTTCCATATGCTGCGAGCGTGGATCCATTCCGCGAGAACGCCAAGCTTGTAACGCTGATGCCATCATCTACCGTTTTCAGGCACCGGCCTGAGGGTATGTCCCATAAACTCGTTCTCATGTCTGAGGAGCTGTATTCAGCAACGTATATGCTATCCTTGCAAAATGTCGTCGAGACAATTGCATCTGAGGCGCAATCTAGCCTCGACACGAATTCTTCCCTACGCCACCCAGCCTGGTAGTCCCAGACCGTGACGACATTGCCATCGACCACCACAACTTCTTTCCCGTCAGGCGAAAATGCCACAGCGGCGATCTGCTTGAAATGGTGGTCACGAATGTGTATACGGTAACTTCTTCGATCGAGACCTAACCATGTTACTTTGGCGACTTAAAACAGAGAAGTTCGAGGACCATGTTTACTTACTGCTTTCAGGCCGCCCAAAGGAGGACAGAAGCATTTGACGCCAAAGGGATGCACGCCTTGCAGATGAGTCTGACCGAAACCTTAGTCCTGAGGACTCACTGATATCGTCTGGGCTTGGCGTTGAAACAGATGCACGTCTACTTTGAATCCACTCATCGTTGGCCACGTCCCATAACTTGACTGTTCCATCCGTTGCTGATGATGCAAGCGTTCTGCCGTCCGGCGAGAAACATAACGAATGAAACGGTCCGCTAAACCCGTGAAGCGTCTTAAGCCCATGGCCGTTCAGCTTCCACAGTTTGACACCATGAGCGCCCCAGTTTGTTGCCAGGCCTGAGTTGTCGGTAGAGAAAACTATGGCAGAAATGCGCTTATCGACCCTGCGACGACTTTGGATAGAACCATTGGCCAGATCCCATACAACCATGTATTTATTGGAAGCACTGGCGGCCTTTCTTCCATTGCCCGAAAGCGCAATGACTTGAACTTCATCAAGTTGACCTCGCAATGTCTTATCATGCACGAAGGTCTGTGCATTCCAAAGCTGTATATCCCCAGCGGTCGTTGGAAATGCAAAGAACTTCCCGTCACCTGATACTGCGAGTCTGGCTCCTTCCACATCCTCTAGTGTATGACGGCAGGTACCAGTCATTGCATCCCAGATTTTGATCGTTCGGTCCAGAGAACCCGACACTAGGATCTGACCTCGTTCATCCAAAGCAACAACAACAACTGCAGCCTTGTGACCAGTGAAAAAGACGTTTCTGAAGTGTCCCTTGGCTGTGTCCCATAGTGTGATGGTTCCGCTTGCTGACCCTGAGACAATAGTGGACCCGTCCTTCGAGTATGTCAAAGAGTGTATGGGCGTTGAGTGACCCCTGAGAGATCTTATATACGACCCGGTGTCTGTCTTCCAAAGAGCGATGTATTGGTTAATAAAAGCCGAAACAATCGTAGATCCATCGGACGAGAAGACAACAGGCAAGGTGGATGGACTTTGCGCTTCAAGAGACTGTAGACTTGAGCCCCAGTCGCGTTGAGCCATCGCTGTCAATTGCAAAGCAGGAGAATCCTTATCAGCGAATAGTTTTCTCACGGCGCTCTGCTCCGGACTGAACAAGAGCGCGGAGCGATACACCTCGATTGGTGACCTCTCGATGCCAACGCGAAAACGACGCAAGAAACGCAATGCATCCCAAATAAGATTGACGAATTCCTCAGACTTGGACTCCGTATTGTGATTCTGATTACTGTTACCATATATTTTGCTTTCAGTGATATTTTCCACTCACCTTGCACGCTTCCAGCAATTCGACGAGGCCGTCTATGCCTTTGAACAAGAGTCTCAGGCGAGATAGGGCCTCAACCCAATGAAGAAAATGGGTTTCCAAGAAGTGGTAGACAATATCTTGCTGTTCCTGCCGCTCGATGTTGCTCTTGATAAAATGGTCAATCCAGTAGACGCATGCATATTGAAGAAGAGACATTGGAGTATTAGCGCGGAAAGAAATGGCCACCTTATCGTCTTTTCCTCGGAGGTCCTTTGACATAGTTTGGATCAACCTTGACAGAAGCCACGTGTGCTGAGACTCAACGTCCCCAAACACACTGTTCGTTGTAGACTTCCTGAACCAGAATTCTTTGACCGACTGGTGTACTAGATAGATAGCATTGTTCTGGAAAATGAGTAGACCTCGACACTCCTTCGTGATCTGCTCCAAAGAACACGAAGGTCCAAATATGGTACTTAGGCCTTCTGAACTTATGGAATTGCAACAAATGCCGAAGAGAGATATTGTCTTAAAGCAAAGGTGTTTTCGCTCTGATCTCATACCTGAGATCTGATCCAGGATACGTTGGTACACCTCATCCAGGCCCTTGGGATAGGAACTCAGAATGCTATAGGTGTCAGCTGCTGACACCTCATTATCTGCAAGTTGCTCGCAGACCAAAGACACCCAGAGAAACGTGCCATTCGCCTGAAGTCTCAGATAGTTGGACACCTTGTTGTATGTTTCCTGGTCGTATCCTCTCAGCGTTGCGAGTTGGTTCACTTTGTACCGTATGTATTCATCGACCTTGTCCTTGTTGTTCCCCAGAACGATACGAAGTTTGTCTTTCGCAACGCTAAGTCCGTTTGCTATTCTCGGCAAGTCCCGGCTAGAAACAATGGTTCTGGCTATCTTGGAAAGCGTCATCAGAAGACCAAGTAGGCGATCAAGGTCAGTTTCACACTCATCCAGGGCATCGACTACTATGGTAACCTTTACACCCGGACTGTCAGACAGAATCCTCGTGAGAATTGCGCAGAGGACACCCAAGCTGTTGGAGTCCTGAAAGAGCATTTCTCCCTTTTGCTCATAATCATGACGGAGCGGCTCGATGAGTGAACGGTCTTCAGTGAGAAGTAGCCACAAAAGCCCACGAACCACGTCGGTAGCAGTTGTTTTCCTGGTAGCCTGGCAGAAGTAGTAGAGTGGCTTGTGCCCCTGACCTCGGAGATAATTGATGGTGTGGCACATGAGCATAGTCTTGCCTTTGCCGGGTTCGCCAGTTATCCAAAGCAACCGTCTTTGTGGCCCAGTTCGCCAATTACGGAATGAGGGGTGGTCGACTATCCAGTGACACAGCCCTGGGATCAAATCCCCTTTTAGGCTTTCAATAGTCTGTTTGTCGTCTTTTGGGTCCGTTTTGAACAAGTCTTTCAAAAAACGACTGTCGTCCCGAGAACCTGAAATCATTAAGGGTCAAGTGCTGAGTCTCTGTCATGTAAGATGATCTCACCTATGTTGATGTTGTGGGCTATGTACTGGGTGCCTGGGCCGCAGTTGTTGTTCTGAACTCCCGGCCCGACATTCTGATGCACGTCTTGTATCCGTGTTCCGCTCATAGGGACCGCGCTGTAAGGCATAATGGTCGTCCGGGTGCTTCCCTTGAAGAGAGCATGAAATTATCAGCAGATGCACAAGAAAAGAAATTTCGACTAGTCTGTCAGCATGCTTTCTGAGCCTTGGTGGCAAGGCAGCCAGGCGAACCACAAACTGCTGCGCCGCCCCAGCCTTCTTCTTCCAACCAACCCTGCAGTGTCTCCCTTCCCTTTGGACCGGATAGCCTGCCAAGCCTGATTTTGCCGCCCTGAAATCCTCGCTTCATTCATTGCTTGTCCTAATTGGTGGGTGACGATGGTGGTCAGCACAGACATGCATCTTAAACCTGCGGCTTCGAGCATGATTCGTTGCTTCTCACATAAATCTCTCAGCACATGGTTCGGTATCTTCACACTTTCACTGGGCACTTTGGGTGTCGGGTGAGTTCGCTCCTCCGCCGCATGCACGCATGGTCGGAAGGCAACTGACTATGTGATGGGAATATTTTGCCAAGGTTGACCTTGCGTAAAACCTTCCGCCTCATGACTTACCTTACTCTGGATCCTTCCATGAGCATTGCAAAAGCATAGAGGATTTGACATCCAAATAACACGGCATCAGCTTTGCAGGCACTTCGCCTTGAGATATCTTCTGGATGACGGATAATGGCCGACCCCGGCATCGGGGAGACTTCGAGATTGCTGTGGTCTGCGCGCTACCCCTCGAGTACGATGCTGCCACACTGGCCTTTGACGAGTTCTGGGACGAAGATGGCGATCAATTTGGGAGAGCGCCAAATGATCCTAACAGTTATACAACCGGGCGTATGGGTCGACATCATGTTGTTCTCGCATTACTCCCAAACATGGGCAAAGCAAGTTCGTCAGGCGCAGCAGCAGCTCTTCGATCGAGCTATACTGGCCTGAAGCTCGCAATCCTCGCCGGTATCTGCGGTGGCGTGCCTAGATCAGGTGACGAGGTCGATGGGATGATACTTGGAGATGTCGTCATCAGCAAGAGCGTCATTCAGTTTGACCTGGGCCGCCAATACCCCGATAAATTCACTCGCAAGGATACCATTCACGACATTTTGGGCCGATCGAACCTCGACATTCGCTCTTTGCTCGCTATATATGAGTCTGATTTTGGACGTGGTCGACTCGAGCGTGGATGCGCAAATGTTCTGGAGAAGGCCCAACGAAAGGCGATCAAAGAACGTCGTCGAACCCGCTACGGACGTCCACCACCATCTGAAGACACTCTGTTCAGGTCGGCGTATCTTCATCTTCATCAGAATTGGGAGCAGACTGGGTGTGGGTGTAGCAATAGCGGCGGATGTGCCGCGGCTGCTCGTACGTCTTGCCGGGAGCTCGGGTGCGATCAGGCACATCTTGTGCCTAGGGATCGTCTTGCCGATAGTGAGAGCCAGTCTCCGCAGATCTTCATCGGGAATGTGGCATCTGGTGATACGGTCATGAAATCTGGCGCCCATCGCGATAAAGTGGCTCAGGAGCATGACATCATCGCTTTCGAGATGGAAGGTGCTGGTATGTGGGATCAGATACCATGCATTATTGTGAAAGGGGTTTGCGACTACGCGGATAGCCATAAGAACAAGAAATGGCAACCGTATGCTGCAATTGCTGCAGCTTCTGTGACAAAGGCTTTGTTGGAGCGTTATGTCCAGGAAGATAAGCCGCGGGCTTTGCAATCTTCATCTTCGAGTGGGCAAGCCGCCCGACAGTTCAACAACACTGGCAACGGAACCCAAAACAATAATTCCGGAGACGGGAAGCAATATGTTGCGGAGACAATGACGTTTCACTGATAAAAATGTAGAAATTGGGGAAGAGGCATGTACTTAAGGCACGGTAGCTAGCAATTTCACGGGTATTCAATGATGACGTCTACCAAGAATTGGCCGTAGGCACTTGGGCAAAGCAAAAGACTCGAAAGAGGATGTTGCGTGACTTCAATTGCCACTTTCTGTCTTTAGTAAGGGCTTTGTGCCGTTGAATCGGACCAATACAGACGTCCAGAAAAAGCCAATAATCAGATGATAAGGCCCGCAGTTAACTGTCAAAGAAGAAGTCCAGCCGCTTATTGCCCTCATCTGTGGTACTGTTTAGGTATGCTGCTTGTTCCTGGTCAGACATGGCGTTCCATTGATCCCGCTTAGACTTGTTCCGAAGCGTATAATACACCTTGGCAAAAGCGTATGCAAAGATTGTAGCGACGGTGATGGCGATGAGGTTCTTGTTTCCACGATGATAGTGAGGCTTGTCATCTTCGCGATAGATGTTGGACGACGCGATACCAGACAGCTGGATCGTTATGTTGTACAACGCAGCGCTGATTGCTCTAGTTCGCACAGAATTCGAAAGTCGAGAGCACCAGCCGACGTGAGCGGCATGCGTTGATGGCTGACCGAGGATCATGAATGTGACAGCATACTGCGCCCACGGGGACAAGCTTTCGATGGAGGTATACTCGACAATGAGAAGAGGCAGCACCCAGACCTGTGACAGAAGGCCGATAATGGCGATTTGATGGAATCTCTCGGTGAGAAATGTGACCCACAACATGTTGACTGCTGCGAAGACCGTAACAGGGATGGCGAGAAGCGTGACGTTGAAAGTGCTGAAACCCAAGGCCTTCAGAGATAATGTGAGGTATGTCTTCGGCGGCGCTGTTGGAATTTCGAAAAGAATTCCGATGAGATAGATGGGCCAGAGGTCGTAGTCTTTGAGACTTTTCCAGAGCATACCGAGGGTTAGAGATTCGCGGTTGTGCATGTCGCTCTTCGACGGATCATCCCGAAGAACGCGGTTAACAATGATCTTCTCCTCGCGCTCCGTGAAGTAGCCTTTAGGGTTCCACCATGTCTTCGTCTGCGTTGGACCTGGGACGAGGAACAGGAAGCTGAGAGCGCCGATCACGAAACTGACCAAGGCCTCGATCAGAAAGAGCCATCTCCAGCCTTCCTTGCCGGCCACTCCGCGCATATGCAGAATGCCATACGCCATAAATGATGCGATAACGCCCGAGATAGAGTCGACGAACCAAAACAGGGCGAGACGGATTGGCATCTCGGTCTTCTTATAGAAATAAGACAAGTACAGAATGCTGTCCGGAATAAAGCCACCCATGAAGAGCCCGATCTTGAAATTCACGCATTGATTAGCTCAGAAACGCTTCTACCCTATTGTATGCCAAAACTTACAAGAAACCGACAGGCAAAAAAGCCGGCCCTGTTGTGCATAAAGAACTGTCCACCCGAAGCGAAACTCCACAGGATAATTTGGACAGGGATCCATCGATCAGGACCCAGACGCTTGCCAATCATCTGTGATGGGATTTCAGCTATGAGAAAGCCGATCCGATACATGTTCTGAGCATTGTTGTAATCATTCGTGTTGATGTTGAGATCCTTGAGAAGGTTGTCTGCCGCGGCGTTGCCCAGGTTACCTCTGTCAATATTCAAGCCGAAGAACATGACGAGAATCCAGGCGAAGATCCTAAGGTCGGTCTTGCGGCGCACACGCTGCTCTTCGCGGTAGGTCCATCGTTCCTGAGGATCGAAGCGATGAACGTTTTCGTACTCAGCTGGAGGTTGATAAAAAGGCGCTAAGTTGGGATCATCGAAAACACTACGCTCTGTCGCAATGGAGTTAAGGTCTCTGGGGGTGTTGCGGCGGGTGAGTGCTTCCCAGAAGCCAACTGATTTGGTGGTGTCCTGTGGCTCAGCGAGATCACTGATGTCTTCCTTTGGGGAGTCGACCTCGAACGAAGGCGTTTTGGCGTCGATGTCGTGGCCGCGAGGAGTCCTTGCTCCATCAGCAACCTCGATGGCGGGGGGCGCATTTGCACTCATGTTTGCGCTTTAGGTGACCGCGCGTTCAGAATGAAGGACGATGAGCTATCAATTGAGAGATATCATCATGGTCAGAATTGGCCTTGAATTCGATTAAAAATTCGTTTTGCATCCATCTATATAAGGTATCAAACATTCGACTCCGATACTTGCAATCGGTCAAAAGAATACCGAGCCAAACGCGCACATCATCGCCAATGAGTTCGACGTGCTGCTGGGTTTCGCCCGCTGCTTATTTCCAGAGGCACATCTTGTCAAAGTCTTCAATGACCCTGGAAAAGGTTGAAAGCGAAGATAAGCTTTTGGTTGGTTCTCGGCGTCCGTCAGCCGAGAAGCCATCACGACATTATGGAGACAGATGAGGAGCGAGGGGTCCACCTCTCACAGAACGACGGACAATTCCCCATGTGGGATGGTGCTTGGCAGAGACGGAATACCACCCTGGATCTGTCTTGGCGTGCCACATGGATGCGATTGAGATCCAATTGCGTCTTATCACTTCCTCTTCAAACTTGTGCGTGACTCTCCTTCAACGGCCCGACCTCCCCGAAATCTTCGTGATGAGCGCTGGCACACGGGCGGACCAATGCATCATACCAGGCGGAATTGGCGCATGTCGCTCGGCAGATATTCTCATCGTAAATAATTCAAGGGTTTTCTCCCTTGTCTAAGCTCTTTATCCTCATTACAAAGCATGCAATTCCGCCGCATTTCTACAATCTGACACCAGTTACCCCGAAAGGTAAATTGTCATACAATTTGATACCTTTCTTGTTTGTCTCAGGACTTTCAATGTCAAGATCCCACTTATCGGGAACTGAGAGCCCGGCATCAATATGATGCTTGTTCAGAAGGATCGAGATCCCATCGCGGTACAGCCAAGGGTCGTTTGTTCTTCTCTGCCAATCTTCCAGCCTGGTCCGCAGCTCAACAAGTACATCCTGATGATCAGGATCCTTGGCTAGATTCTTCACCTCATTAGGATCCGCTGTGAGATCGTACAATTCCTCCGCAGGACGGAAGAAGTAGTCTTTCAACAGTCTTTGCCCAATCTTCTTCGGACTCTCTTCGGCATTGCGAATGTCTTCCCATGTGAGTGAGCCGTAGATATCATTGGCAAACGGGAAGTCAAGTCTCCATGCAATATTGCGATGGTACTTGTATCGCCTCGTTCGGATATACCTCGTGGGCCAGTAGTTCGTTGACTCGTGAAAGGTGTGGGAGCCAAAGACGTGGTCCCATTCAGGAAGCTGCTGATCTTCACTAATGATATCGAGGAACGACCGACCCGCGAGTCCCGTCTTGGGTCCTTCCGAGTTTTGGTCCAGAACCCAGTCCAAGATGGTGGGTAAAATGTCGACGTAAGAAACCAGATTTGGATTGACCGCCGGTGACGATCCTGGCTGCTTAATAATGAGAGGGAGGCAGACCCCAGCATCGTAGAGAGTAGTTTTGGAGTTCAAGAAAGGAGGGCCATTGTCGCTGATGAAGATGACCAGAGTGTCATCGGCGAAGCCAGATGCTTCAAGCTCGTGTAGGATCATGCCGATGCCCTGATCCAGACGGCTGATGGCCTCCGCATAGCCTGCAAGCTCATGTCGAACACCGGGTGTGTCTGAAAGGAAGCCTGGAACGACCATGTCGTTGGCATGGTACTTCACACTGTTGATTCGCTCATCGACAGGTTCATCATTGCCAAAGCCGCCGCGGGTGCGATCGCGATGGGGGTCGTGATACCCAACGGTCAATACAAACGGCCGTCGATCCTCTTTGGAGACCTTGAAGAACTCGGCCGCGCGTTGAGAAGACCACCACACATCCCTGGTCAGGCTTTCATCCCTCCATTCCCAGGGATAAACACTGTCTGGACCGACGTGGATCTTCCCGATAATCCCAGTGCGAACGCCAGCCTTAGACAACAAGGCTGGTCCAGACTCAATGTGATCGAATGTCATGAAATGATGCTTGCCGCTGTTGAGTCCGTATTGACCATTCTGGTGGGTGTGGAGGCCTGTGTAGAGGGTCGATCTTGAGCCGGAGCAAGAAGCAGTGCTTGCAAAAGCTTTGTCGAACCGCGTACCTTCAGCAGCAAGCTTGTCGATGTTTGGAGTCTTGGTGTAGGGGTTTCCGTAGCAGCCAAGCTGCTTTCCCAAGTCGTCTGCCACGAGCAGAAGCACGTTTCTGGGGGCCATCACTGAATGTGGTATTCCTGCTGTAGTCATGGGAGGTGTGATATCAGTCCTGTCAAAGTCACTGCGATTCGCCTTTTGTAGACAAGCGGAATAAAGGGCTCCATAGAATTCATTGCGCGACGGACACAATCATTGCGCCATTGACAGCTAGGTCAGTCATCTTGACTCTGATTGATGCAATATTGTTTTCCGTGTGCAAGATGCCGAACTTCCGGGTTTCTCGCATCGCGAGTCCTCCTTATGCCTCTTTTGGCAAATGCTTACATTCGGTGTTTGAAGTCACCTTTCCCATCGCCAAGCTCGGGAGTCGGAACCGTGGAGCTTCTGCATGCTACTTCATCTTGGACAAAGTTATCCACATATGCCAGTGGAGATAGACATGTCGGGTAATTAGTACATCGCATCATCTCAGGGGTGCAAATCAACCAGTGGCATGGAATGTGCTGGCTGGGGTGTGAGCAGACACTAGAAATGTTCTAGTGATCCATCGCGTTGGATTTGGCCATCACGCAATCATAGCTGACCGCAAAACTCGAGTTCAACCCTGCATTTGCCTAACATCACTTATCAGAACGCTGCATGTCTGTGGTCATCTTAGCTCACGGTACGAAAAAGTAGGAGAGTTTCGTTTGAGTGACCGCTCAAGTTTGTTGAAAAGATATCGTCCGTCTTACTCAAAGAGCATAGCCGATAGCTAAACCCACTTCAGGCAGCCGTGATTGAATACTTTGTGACCGAAAAATCCTGCGGGAGTATGGTATTCGGCAAAGTGATCCGATATGGATGGTTGAATTCGGATTCTCTGATGTCGTGATCGTTGTTACGACATTTTGCCCTCACCATGTAAAACAAAACTGTTTAAAGCTTGTTATATCTTGCCTAGGTCATGTCCTGTTTCTTGATCAAGTGCCACCCTTCTGCTGCCAACTCATATTCATGATGAAGTCTGCCCTTTTTGCCGCAGTTCTCTCTCTTTCAGGAGTCGCTGCGCAGCTCACAGGCCCTGTTGGCCCCACAACAGACCTCAGTAAGAAGACAATTGAATGCAACATCCTGAACTACGGAGGTGTTAGCGACAATTCTACGGATGTGGCAGATGCGATTGAGAATGCCTTCAAAAGCTGTGTCCTCGTTCACGCTGGCAGCCGTCTCGTTGTCCCAGAGGGCAACTATCTTATCAAGCGAACAGCTATCCTGTCCAATGGTACCAATTGGGCTTTCCAGCTCGACGGATTGATCACACTCGCTTATGGCGGCAATTGGACTGTTGATCGTGAGTTGATTCTACAGGGGTTCGCAGGGGTTGAGCAGCTGAACGCGACAATCAACGGCGAAGGTGACGGCCTTTTCTTGCAGAATGGAATCACCATTATCAACGGTTTGGCTTGATGTTACACTACAATGAGGCGAGACTGACTTGAGGAACAGCCGTCGATTTTGAGTTTTACTCTCAAAACGGAAAAGGTGCAATCCAGGGTCAAGGGTACCTGTACAGGAACTTGGGGAAGTACGCCATTTACCAACTTGCTCGATGCATGAGTCTGAAGCTGACAGCGCTCTTCCAGCACATTCCGGCCTCGACTCGTCCGCTTGATTTCTCCTATCAACACATCAGTCCACGATCTTATACTCGTGGACAGTCCCAAATTTCACATTGTCTTTGACTTCGCTGTCAACCTTGAAGCCTATCACTTAACAATTCGAGGAGCGAACCTTGGTTCCTACGACGGAGTGGATGTTGTGGGAACGAACTACTGGATCCACGATATCGAGGTCTGTCCACTTAATTGTGACTAAGGTTCTTCGATCTCACTCATCTTTCCAGGTCACCAACAGAGACGAATGTGTGTCGGTAAAAAGCCCTTCGAATCATGCCCTTGTCGAAAATCTCGTATGCAACCAAGCCGGATCTGGAATTTCAATCGGGAGTCTGAATGTGTCGGCATCTATCGCCAATATTGTAAGCGATTTATCGTCTGTTTCCTTCATGCAGCTAACAGGCTACAGCATGCTCGCAACATAAGCATCATCCAAGGCAACAACATTGCTTTTATCAAGACTTATCCTGGAGGGTCGGGTTATGTTACGAACATTACCTTTGAGAACTTCCGTTCCAAGGCATCCTTGTACGGACTGGACATCAACCAGTACTGGCAAAACACCTTTGAGCCGGACACTGGGGCGGTTGCGCTCAGCAACTTGGTTTTCAAGAACTTTTCTGGTGAGTCTCACGCTTGAATCAACTACTTCGGTAGGTCTAACAACAACGCTCTCAGGATCTGTTGCTGATGGCGCCAAACGCCCTCCCCTGTACTTGATCGCCAACGACTTAACGTACGCCACAAACGTGACTGTCGAAGGGTTCAACCTCTGGACGGAGTCTGGCACATACGTTGTGAACAAGATCAGTAACATCTTTGGCAACGGTGACAACTCGTATGGTGCCGGAGATGGCATAAAGTCACTCACATCGAAACAGTCCCCAACGGCGTATACCAGCACCTACACCATCTCGACGACGCCGACTGGTTGGGCAGTTCCTCCGTCGCCAACGTGGGTAGCAGCAAATACGGGATATGGGAGTAAGTGAAGCTTTCCATCCAGCTCGTGCGTGATACGTCTGCTGATATCTTTCACCTTGTAGCTGATGTACCGATCCCCGTGTACACCCCGGCTCCTCTTTGGAAGCCTGAGGGAGATTATGGCAAGCATTATTGGGGATCATTCTGAGATCTGGAGCATGCGTCTTGGTCCGCGCCTCTGGTGGTAATTTGGTTTGCAGTCGTCAAGGGTCCAAAAACAATTGCGCCAAAGGTGCTATTTACTCCGCATACATTTGTTTCCTCATTCGTATAATCTTTGCCGTATTTGTGTCTCGTCATAGATAGGTGGTGCAATCATCGTTATTCTTTATCGCGATCCACGAGTCAAACACAATGATAACCCCGGAACTCCAGATTCCAGTGGATTGGTCTGAACAGCGACCTATCATTTTTGGCAGGGATAGCCCCTGACAGTTGAGACATCATCCCAAAGGGCTTCGCGCAATTGAACCGAGAGACTGGCCATTGATCTAATCGCATCAAAGCCTCGGAGTGTGAACATGCGATGCAAAGTCCAGTCATCAGCAATGTTTGTGAACCTTTGAAGCTTCAAAAATCAGGCAATATTCATGGTCTCTGAGCCTGACGGACAGTCGCCTCCCTGACTCGCGAGGGTAGCCACTCTCAAATCTGTCTCTTGTTCCTGGCTCTCTTATCTTGGTGTCAATTTTAGCGAGCTCAGGGTCCCCTGGCACTAACATGGCGGAACGAAGAACACAAAAGCTTGCCTCCGGGCTCATCCGAACACCTCGACATTTATGACATGCTTTCAGGCGGATGTTTCTTTCTTTGAAAATCAAAATCTGGGCTGTTCTTCCCATAGAAACTCAAATTTCAGCATGAAGGAGGCTACCAGGACCAAACCCTGCGTCCTTTACGCTGTACCTCCTAGGGAGGGCCACATGCGGCCGGCACTTCAAATCGCCAAACATCTAATCACTAATGGTTTCAATGTGACAATTTTGGGAACTCAAAGATGGAAGTCGACTATCGAAGCAACAGGCGGACACTTCAGTCCTATCATCGGCCTCTGGGGCACGTTGGATGATCCAGATCGTTGGCCAGAGATCGCGCACGCATCAGACTCTGCAGCCCGTCTTGCCGCATCACTTGATGGAGGGTTTGTTTCACTCCTGCCCAGTGGCCTTGAGTCCGTTCGATTCGCGCTGGCCGGTATGCGCAGACGTCGACCCGATTGCGGAATCATTGTTCTTTCGGACACCTGCTTTTCTGGTACATTGTGCCTGAAGTTAGGCACTGACTTACCGGAAGGCTTCAACAAAGGGGAAGAGATCAAGACAATAGGAGTCGGCGTGGTACCGACATTTTGGTCGAGTCCTGAACGGCCGCCATGGGGGACTGGGCTACCATTCGACAACAGTGAAGAAGGAAAGGAGCGGCATTCTGAAATTTTGAGAAAGACGTGGAACGCCGATGCGGAGGACCGAGCACGATGGGTGCTGGGAATAATGGGCTGCTCCAAGCCCCTGGAATCTCTTTACGATAACGTCTCAACGACCATCAAACATCCTTTTTGGGACGCTTCAACAATTTGTCACGACGTCACACTACAGATGTGTTTACCGAGTCTTGAATTTCAATCAACCGACTGGCCCGATCGAATCAAGTTCGCAGGAACCCTCCCAATCAAGCCACTGCCAGCAACGCTCTCATTCCCAGCTTGGTTTGCCGACATCATTTCGAACAGTGCTTCCTGGCATGGATCGAAGTCAGACAGGAAACGGATTGTGTTCGTGGCCCAAGGAACTGAGGTTCTAGACCATCGAGAACTCATTCTTCCCACGATAAGGGCTCTATCTGAAAGCGATGACGTATTGGTTGTTGCTTGTCTCTGTGTCGCCGGAGCTAAGCTCGACACCAGCAGCTTGCCGAGTCAAGTGTTACCTCGCAATGCTCGGGTAGTCGACTATTTTCCCTACGATGCAATCTTAGAGCACGCGGACGTCTTTGTTTCTAACAGCGGGTATGGAGGTTTTCAACATGCCGTTTCCAATGGGGTTCCGATGGTGCAAGCTGGCAATACGTTCGACAAACCCGACATTGGCAGGAGGATTGAGTGGTCTGGACTGGGAGTATTCCTTGAGAATTCTCCTGTTACAACCGAAGCTGTTGGTAAGGCCCTGGCAGAGGTCCTGGCCACTGACACGTACAAAAGGAGAGCGGAACAGTTGAGGATAGAGGCTGGAGCATTCGACCCCTTAAAGAAGGTTGAAGACGAGATAATGGCTCTGACGGAGTGAGTCAAAGGGGAGAACGCAGGAGAAGAGACTCAAAGCCATATTTGTAGAGCGTTTTTCTAGTAATGCCGAGACACATAATTGTTGAGAGACCATTGCCTCAAATTCAGATCACTGCGTTTAAGTCGTGAAAATGATTATTAGTACCACACATGAGAAGTCAAGTTCATTCTTGATTACGATCCTGCCTAAGCCCTAGGTCGCCCTGCTAGCAATTATCTCACGATATTAGACAGTCACCCTTACACACCCTGGCAGACCCGATTGAGATGGCTTAAGAAACCATGCGACCGAACCTATCAAAATGCGCTATTCCACATATGATACGGCCCTGAGTGAATGACATACCCATCGTGCGCGTCGGAGGAGAAGGTGATAGTTTCGTCTGGTTGTTGCCGTGACATCCGGGGCGGCCCAAAAGGCCGCCAATGCTGTTATTAAGGTAGTCTGGAAATACTTTCGGTCGGGGCGCAAGGCCGCGGGCGGGGTCACCGAGCTCGGGATCCGGTCTGGGGCAATTTGGCTGTCGGACGGGGAGTGGAGCGGTCGGCGCAGTCCGGTTTCAAGCAAAGACGGCATTGGATTTGGCTAAGGGGTATGTCAGTGATACCGAAAGCGAATGACAATCACCGCCATGGCTGTGTTCAGCAAAGTCACACTGAACGTATTTAGAAACCAGTGCTGCGGCTTGGTTGGCGTGCGCTCCTTTGAGCTACGGTTGATCTGCTTACCTGCTTCATTGACAAACTGGGACGCGATGCAAAAGATTTTGACAGAAACCTCATCTTGTTCGCTCTCTTCATCTATGGCAGCCGGGATGAAACTAGCAGTCAACCTATTTGTATTTTCGTGCTTCTTTGCTGTTAGGTGAGCTGTACAAGGAGGGTTGGACTGACTTCTGACCGGCATTACCGGGGCCGCTCACTATTTTACAGCTCAGGAAAGTCCTTGACAGCCTATTTTTGGTAACTACAGCTCAGCGGCACTGGCATTGCCAAGCACTAGTCATTGAAGAAGTTGCAGGAGGCACGCTGAAAAAATAGCTTAAGCTTTTTGACATTATTATTGCTGACTCGCCTGTATTGCGACAACCTAGGAAAGAAGAAAGAGTGGGCAAGCAAGAAGGGATGGCATTCTACGGCAATTCGCTGGGCTGCAGTCAATACTGTTCTCGACTTTCATATTTCTAGTTGCTCATTTCACCATTGCGGAAGATGTGAGTCACCTTCGTTCCTCATCACATTCATTTTCAACCCCACCAGTCATTACAGTACAATGCATTTCACCACTGTCATTACCCTTTCCCTCGCCCTGGGAGCAGCTGCCGGGCCCTTCCGCATCCAACCCCGAGCCAACGACACCAGCGTCAACAACAACACTACGTCGATCACACCGCCTACGAAAGTTCCATATGGGACCGTCATCAGCAGCTGTACCGTCGAGAATACCTTTGCCCTCACCTTCGATGACGGCCCGTTCAAATACACCGATCATGTTCTCGACCTACTTGCCGAGGCTCAAGTTAAAGCTACCTTCTTCGTAACGGGCAGTCTCCTGGGCGATATCAGGAACGACGAAAACCGAGCTAGGATTAAGCGCATGCTCGACGAGGGCCATCAAGTCGGCCATCACACGTGGAGTCACGCCGACCTTGCCACGACTGACGACAAAGGCGTGATTGAGCAGATGACCAAGCTTGAGGATGCCTTCTTCGACATTATGGGAAAATGCCCGACGTACATGCGCCCGCCTTACTTCAGCTGGAGCGCTGCGACCCTGTCCATCATGAAGGATCTCCAGTACCATGTCATCCGTGCTGATATCGACACCAACGACTGGAAATACAACTCATTGGGGAACCTCACAGGCCTGGATCTCTTTGAGAACGGCGTGGAAAATGGCGGCACCCTTACTTTGTGCCATGATGTAAGTCAACCTCGGGAATTCGGTGAAGTTGAGAAACTGCGTATCTAACAAGCTGCAAGGTTCAACAAAACACCGCTGAGTTTTTGCTTCCTGAGATTCTTCGAGTTATGAAAGAGAAGAACTTGAAGGGAGTCCCTGTTGGCGAATGTCTTGGCGATCCCGAGGCCAACTGGTACAGAGCTGACCGCATCCTTCCGGCCAAGGCGCCTTGAACAATCCAGACCCGCCAACTTTGTGGGATCAGTCCGGAATTTTCCTCAGTCAGCTAAAAGAGTGCCTTATGATAGATGAATATACATGATGTTGTTCTAGTTATGACGAGCCGTCATTTACCCCTTCGTGGGAGTTCCGCGCACCTCCATAGGTGGCATTGCTATGCATAGATGATAGCTTCTCTCATTTGACCTTGAGTGGCTTCAAATCCTCCGACTTTTCGTAGACACTCTTCCCTTTTCCATTCAGTACCTCCTGCACATATTCTTGGAACGGAATGAACCCAATGTCCGAGTACAGATCCTTCGTGTTCAAGTAACCCAAATACTTCGCGTACTCGGGGGTGTTGTCTCCACGGATAGCCCAAGAATGCCAGTACTGAAAGCGGATCAGTTCGTAGAACTCCGGTGACTCCGGCCCCAAGTTCGAAGCCTCCATTTGAGCGACTCCAGCCTTAATTGCCTGAACCGATATCTGTTGACCATTTAGTCTCGATGCTACAGTTATCAACCGAACCGAACCTACGTGGTTTCTCTTGACCTTCTCCCCACTCATCGTCTCCAGCAAGTCATACACTTGGTTCTGAGTGATCAACTCGTTGTATGCGAAGACCATGTGGTTCAACGTGCGAGGGTCTGCAATGATCCGAGCAACATATGTCCCAATGTCACGCACATCAGTGATAGCTGACAGCATGTTTCCATCCCCTCCAATGCCATCAGTTACCAATGTGGTTGCGTAATCGATGCGACCAGATGCAAGCCGCGGAAGGGTGATTTGGTACCACCAACCGACGTCGATTGCCGTGTATGGAAGGCGCACCTTCTTGACATGATTCAAAACATCCTCTTTCTGTCATTCACGTTAGCACAAGACTAATTTATAGTGTTGCTGAGTCAAGATGCTCAACTCACGATGTCTCTCAGCTTCAGGATGCCCTTGGGAGGGACTATGGTGGCGAAAAAGCAAGGAATAAATCGCTTGACACCCGCCGCTTTGGATGCATTAATCAGAGGAATCTGAGCCATCAGATTGCCAGCATTAATGGCAGAAATCATGACATCTGTCCCTTTGAGGACCTCCGTGAGTACATCTTCCGGACCCTCAAGATCAGCGGCGACGATGTGGATGCCTTTCGTCTGGAGGTCCAGCACCTCGGGCTTTTGCAGTGAGGCTGGACGAGTGAGAGCCGTGATGTCCTGATCATGAGTTAGTTCCGTAAATCGTGAAGGTTTCGCAAGAAACACCAACATATTTGGGCTCGGTCGACTTCAGGAGGCCGTCGATGATGGACTGACCGGTCTCGCCCGTCGCGCCGATGATGCTAACTCTCATGGTGAGGAGTTGTGTAACACTTTGATGTTGGGACTCCGCAGATTTATGCGATGACACTACTTGAGAATTTGGGGCATGAGCCTGTATTTATCTTTACATTCCACAGCCATGTTCTTTGAAACACTGAAGTTCCTTCTTTCGGACGATACCACACTCAACGTCTTGCCCTACACTAGCTTTCGCCGCAAGGACTGTTCACCAGACTTGACGGCTCAAGCGTCGATCAACACCCCGCTACTGATACAGCGGCCAATCCCAAAGTCTACGACCGGCTAGATTTAGAGTACAGGACGAGGCTAGGGCCGTTGCGGATCAATAGACGCTTGCCATTGATGTGTAGAGTTATTTCTACGGGTTGATGTAGAGGTCCGTATTCCTGCGAATACGAACCAAATCGCACCCGTCGTTGTCCGCGTGTGGAACATTGGTGTTCCCCTTGCTCGACGCGAAATGACTTTGCAGCGCCTTTAACGGGGTAAAGCACGGTCGAAAAGTCGTACAATTGCGCTCTACGAGTAGAATTGGATCCATAGTGTAACAGCAAGTTGGCAGCCAATACAACGCATAGTTCGTCTTTCTTCCCTGGTACGCGTGCCGTGGATCGCGCGGAAGGCGGTCGTTTATACCTGCTACCGACTGCGCATTGGCCATGGCGATCCCACCCGCGGACTTTCAACTTTTCGCGGAGTCCGCTCAAGTCGGAATCCTGGCGGACAGCGACGTTCAAGGGGCTCTTGCAACGTGGGGCTCTGGAAACCGCCGTTGACGCGTTTATTGAGTTATTTGATTTGACCTCGGCTAATGACGGGATGCCCAACTGAATGATTATTGAATGAAACTCAATGGCATCAATTTGCTTTCGTTACTTTTCATAACCAAACTCTCGTTTACAGCATTGCCTTCAGAATTCTTCCTATTGAGTCTATAAGTGTCTCTCATCCTGCACGAAAAGACGATCGACATGCAATTCCATCACACCGCGCCAAAACGCCGCGGCGTTAACTACTTTCAGATTGGTGTATCCTTTCTGTTTGCGCAGACTGCCGCCAGCAAGGCAACATCCTGCTCCAAGGAGAATTTCTCCTTCCCCAACCTTCATGGTGCTCAACTGTTGTCGATCACTACCTCGACCCTGAGTGGCTTCAAACCTCAGGCCGGATTTTTACCGGAGGCTGCTCTGGTCGCTGAGGATGGCGTGCAGGCTTGTAATGTGACGATATCATACACGCATCCCGGTCACAACGACGATGTCACTGTTCAGCTTTGGCTGCCAACGTCCAACTACAATGGACGCTACGTTGGTGTTGGTGGAGGCGGTTGGTCCGCTGGGGAGATGGGTGCCGACATCAGATCTGCTCTTGCATCACAGGGATATGCAGTCGCAACCACGAACGCTGGCTACAACCAAAACATGTTCGCAACTGCTGATACCTGGCTCATGAAGAACCCAGGAAACTTGGAGTATCCCTTGGTTGTCAACTTTGGGCACCGGGCTCTTCACGACATGACCGTCATATCCAAGCACATCATTCGTGAAGCCTACGGGTCACTCCCTGAGTTCTCTTACTGGCAGGGTTGCTCAACCGGTGGAAGGCAGGGTCTCACGATTGCTCAGAGATATCCGGAAGACTTCGATGGTCTTCTAACAAGTTGCCCAGCGGTCAACTTCTCATCGCTTTTGGTGGCGATGTATTGGCCGCAACTCATCATGAACCGGAAGGGCATCTACCCTAAGGCATGCGAGTTTGAGGCCATTGTTGCTGGATTGGCCGATTCCTGCGGTAAAACTGCAGATGCTGAATCGTGCGATTTTGATGTCGCATCCTTGATCGGAACTACCATCGACTGCCAGGGAAAGTCGACGACCATTTCAAGCACGGCTGTAGAGGTCTACAATGCATTGCTTGAAGGCCCAATTGATCTCGAGGGAAACCAGCTCTTCCCGGGCGTCACAGTTGGCACCGCAGTTACCGGAATGATGTCGATCGCCAACACTCATTGCGAAGGAGAAACTTGCTCTGGTGGACGACCTTTCACAATTGCCGACGACTGGATCCGACTCATGGTGAAGAAAGACCCATCATTTGACCCGACGAAGATGACGCATGCCGAGTACATCCAAATCTTCCGGGACAGCGTCAACGAATGGGACGGTATGTTCAGCAGCAACAATCCCGACCTTCAGCGTTTCCGTCAACTGGGCAAGAAGATGATCAGCTGGCATTCTGTGAATGATGAGGCTGTCCCTGTCAAGGCTATGCGGCAATACTACGATCGTGTTCTGGCTCTCGACAGCTCTCGTAATGTCTCAACTCAAGACTATTACCGCTATTTCGAGGTCCCTGGAGCCACGCATTGTCTAGCACCTGCTGGAGTTCCGTACCCACTGAAGGCACTTGATACTCTGAGATCATGGGTTGAGGATGGGACCGCCCCCGAAAGCCTGCCTGCAGTCGCTCTTGGAACAGAGAAGGTCGAGACGAAGTCTGAACCGCCCATTTGCGTCTATCCTAACAAACCGCTGTCTGTGAAAACTGGATATTTATGCGAAAACATTGCAGTGGTGGCGAACGGAGAAGGAAAACATGTCAAAGACGAGCTATGAAAGTTTTGTCACAATATCTAGGCATATAGCGCGAATGTTAGAATTCAGACCCACAACTGTTGATAATTGAAGACTGCTCAGATACTATTATGGTGCACACAATGGTGCGTATACATATGGGGTTGAATTCCAAGCCCATATTAGGAGCTGTCTACCACATATCCAGAGGGTTTGTGGCGTTGTCCGGTCTCTCCTGCATAACGTCCCAATGCTCTTGAATGCACGACCCGTTAAACCGGAAAAGATCAACGACTGCTCTGGGACGTGGCTCCCCAGCAATGTCCATTCTCAAGTATACAAAAGCCAAGTCCCCATCAATGCCACTGAATGTGATGTTGAACTTCACCGTCTCCGGTGTGACAAATGACAATGCTTCGATCGAATTGTTGAGACCCGAGAGTGCATACGGGTTGTGCTGGATGTAGTCGTCTGCCATGTGGTCGATGAGGGCTTGGGTGGCGTTCATGTCTGTATAGAGCTTTTGGTAAAACTCGGCGAAAATAAGTCGCTGCTCGCTTGGACTCGCAGGTCTAGGAGGGCAGTAGGCCGCTTGCGCAGAGGCCGTAAGAGCCGCGAAAGCCGTGGCGAAGGTGGTGATGCTGATCTTCATAGTGACTGCGGTCCAAAACTTCAAGTTTGAATGAGTAAAACGGTGAGGGAGTTGATTCGCCGCCAACTTTCAACTCCAGCGCGGGTTTCCTAAGGTATTTATCAATTATCCTGACATAGTATTTCATATCATGATAGATATCCTCTTAGTCAAGTCGTGTTTTTGATTCCGACTTTGAAGTGGAACCAGCTAGATGGCCAAGTCGGACTACCGCGGGATTCGGAGCGTTCCAGCAACATCATTCGCTCGCGCAACCTCATGGTCATTTGGCTCCGCAAGCGGTTCGAAGAAGCTTCAACCGCGCGCTACGCACGTGCCATCTTGTCATTTAAACCCAGAGATCTAGAGATGAATTGCTTACGGAATGCTTCATTGACATGGAGGCGGTATTTGTAAAGGCGGATTCATATTTCTCACTGGGGCCCTTCAATGAAGTTACGTTGCGCCTCGATGGTGGATGGCTCCGAACTTCCAAGGACTCTTTCCAACGAAAGATGAGGACGGACTCCGGAAGCTGGCAGGACATCGTTGACATGTATTTAATAGGAGATGTCTGTCTGCCTGGAGACAAATTCCGTCACACTCATTTAAATCTTGCTCCTTAAAAACTAATTAAACCGTCCCAATATTCACATCAGACACCATGAGACCAATTCACGCCACAATTGCCTATTTCGCATCGACAATCACTGCACTACCGGCGGAGCAAACACAGCCGGCATCGTACTGCCCTCCTCGGCCGGCAACGACCGAAGAGCAGAGAGCCATCTTCGAGCAGGCAGTTCAGACCATCATCGTCGACCAACGATACACCGAGGGTGTCCCGAGACATTACGACGAGGGCTACATTCAGCACGATCCCTTCCTGCTTTCCGGCAGGCAGAACGTCCTCGACTACCTCGCCAACTTTGATCCCGACTCTGTGAACTTCACTGTCATCAATAAGGGAATCGACAACAACCGTGCATGGATTTTCCAGCGCGTCGAGCAGGTCGGCAGTGATTCACTTGGGTGGGTGGATCTATGGAGGATGAACGGCACTTGCATTGTTGAGCATTGGGGAGTCAGCATGCCAAAGCCGGCAGACGCTATCAACCCCCTGCCATTGTGGTAGCCGTGCAACAGGCCTGAAGCTCGATTTCCTAGCTTCCCAAGTCTTATATAGAGCATTCTATACGACATAGGTGAATAAAACATTGGAATACGTGGAAAGCTCTTCGTCATGCTCGATGTTTCCAAACCCGGCATTCCATGAATGCCTCGTCATGTAAATAACTCAATACTTTGAGCTTCCTATTCATCAAATGAACCAGTGCGCATGAATAACTGTTTGATAGGCATTCTACCTCGACTTTTCGACTGCCATTCGCAAGGCCCTCTCTACCGTGCCTCTTCTCCTTACAGGCGGCTTCCGCTCACGCAAGGGAATGGAGGCAGCTCTCAAGGGTGGGTGCTGTGATTTGGTTGGACTTGCACGACCGTCGGTGTTATCCCGCCAAGTTCCAAATCAGTTGATCTTTGAATGACCAACAAAACTAACATCGCCGTTTTCGCATGATTTGAAGAGACAAAGTTGGTGAAAATGGGAATCTTGATCTATGAAATGGGGTTTCTGCTGGAGTGGATGCTCCTCCGTGTTCTTTAATACAATATATGCGCCACGCATGAGGCCCAGGCGTTTGCAAAGTTTCAACATTATAGTCTCCGTCGTTTTACGGTATTATTTCCTTTGTGCGTTTGCTTTCCCGCCAATGTTGATGCTTCATTTCTCCCGCTGACTCTTTACCAATGCTTACACCTCCGAGATGTTTAAATTAGGCCTTGCCCCAGAGACCAGCCTTGTCGGTAGTCTTGATGGTGAAGGCGAAAAGACCGCCAGCAACGGTGATCGCACCGCTGAACATAGAGACCGCAAAGAAGTTACCCGTAGCTCCGACGATTGCACCGTTGATAGGAGGTCCGATCAGGGCACCGACACCCGCCACAGCCATACCCATACCCATGTACGTTCCCACCTCGCTAGGATCAGGAGCACACCGGGACAGCGATGCAGCGGCGCCAGACATGATAGTTCCCGAGCCTAGGCCGAAGAAAACGGCGTACACGATGATGCCGGCATTATCAGTGGCAGATGTCAAGCAGAAAACAATGACACCGGTGGCGATAGAGCCAATGGAGAATGTGTTCAGGTTGCCATATTTGTCTGCCAAGATACCCGGAACAATACGGCCGAAAGTCGAGGTAGCATTAATGATGGCGATGAGATAACCGGCGAGTGCGGCGCCCATACCCTTTGAGACGGCGTAGGTAGGGAGGTAGAAGTTGGGGGTGAACATGCCCACGAAGATGATGAAAAGCGCGACGGTGAACATGAGGAAACGGGTCTGCTTCCAGGGGTCGAGTAGGAAGAGCTTGGTCTTTCGGGGCGGCACACGAGGCTTGACGGAGATGACGGCAAAGGTCATGAAGAAGAGGGCAATGAAGCCGACGATGCGCACAGACCAGCCGAAGCTGATGGGCGAGTTGTTGAACAACTTTGACAAGATGATGGGCATGATGACGCCGCCGACAGACGAGCCAGCAACCGCAAGACCAAGCGCAGCGGCTCGCTTCTTATCGAAATACTGGGCGACAGCGGCGAAGGCGGGGATTTGGAGGAAGCCTTGGACTAGTCCCATGAGAATTCCTTGGACCAGCATGAAATGCCAGTACTTGGAACAGAGGGAAAGCATCATAAGAGCGAAGACATAGAGGACGGCGGCGGGGTACATGATCTGGCAGATGGTGTTAGTATCAATTCAGATTGAGGTTTCCGCAGCATGTGAGGGGAGGGAAGTATCCTTACTAAAGCGCCATGACGATCGAACAAGGGCCCAGCGAGCATGCCGGTGAAGAACTGGAGGAAAGACTGCGTGGAACCAATCCAAGAGATGTTGGAAGCGGACTGGCCCTGCAACTGATGCGTCATGTAGTATTCTTGGAAGATACCGAATGAGTTGGAAAGACCAAGAGTGCAGAAAAAGATTGTCGCAGAGCCAGCAGCAACCATCCAGGCGCGAAAACCACCATCAGGAGCTGCGTTTGGGTAATTTGTGGCCTTCTCATTGTCGTGATTGAGAGAGTTGGTGGAGTGAGCACTGTCGTGCTCGCCGTTCGAAGAGTGTGGAGCTGCGTGGCCGTCGAGCTCGCTGGGCGAGCCCGCTGTTGAAGTCTTTTCGGGCGACATTATCGGATTTTGCAAAGCGTAAGATGGAAGAGAGCCGATTTCCTGCTTCGTAACTTTGTAGCCGTTGCCGTGGTGTTTTTGTTGTTATTGATCTCGGAGTTTTATCGTTTGTCATTTGATTCGTGATACCGATGCAATGGCTTTTCACTCAGACTTAGGGGCACGAAGGAAGACTCAATATATAAAACTGCAGACGGCGGCCCCGTCTTGTAAACACCCCGTGGAGGGACTCGGACTCGGCGTCCGGACTCGGGATCGGAGTCGGGAAATTCGTTCAAAAGTCGGCTAAGCCGAAGATGTCGCCCTGCGGCGAAGATGAGTGGTTCACGGTAATTTGCCTGATTGGTGAAGTTCCTTCGGAAATGGGGTCAGTCCAACATATTCCCGTGTCCACCGCTGGCCAATTCGAAATTCTCCCTCAATGTTGCCTCACAACGTCGACATCGGTCGGCTTTCTAGGTCCACTGTCCTCGCGTCTGTCAGATCCATCCATTCGAGAAGTTTTCGTCTCATAAGGGTATCACTAACAAACTCGAAAGACTGCTTCGAATGTTTTTAGTACCAAATTCATCTTCAGATTATTCTGGTTTCTATTTCATCAACAGTTGAAGGACTCATTTACGAACTCGCGGCCACCTAAGTAATTTAAACACAGCACAGGTAACGTGAGTCAACTTTGAGGCAACTGCAGACTTCACGCCAAGGATCGTTATTTTCCCCAGTCTTGCTATTGACTAACAAATCCCGCTGCAGTGCAACGAGACTACTCAGCCATGCAAGGTCCCACGCCTGACGGTCAGGCACGGCGCCGAAGCCGTCGGCCGGCTACATCATGTACCCTCTGCCATAAGCGCAAGATCCGATGCAATCGTGCTAGGCCGTGTTCCAATTGTCTGCGATCCAAGACTGGGGCCAGCAGATGTGCGTACGAGAATGACGCCCCCAACCAGTCTCAGGTACCACCCTCAGTGTCTTCGAGCGACCAGACGCAGCATGCATCAGATCAAGCGGCGCAGCCGCAATTTCAGTATTTGACACCGCCGAGCAGCGGTATATCCACGCAGAAATCGACCGGCTTTCCGTCAATGTCAGGCTCATTAGCCGACAATAGCTGGACACAGCCGCCGAAACCAGCCAGTGCCAGTGGCCGATCCTGTCATGGCACGGAAGCGCTCAGGCTGCAACTCAGAGTGCAGCAGCTGGAGAGTCAACTATCAAACCAATCTCAGTCCATTCCGCGTCGTTCTCCAGTCCTTTTATCGTCCCCAGCTGTATCATCGTCTCCGGCACCTACTACAGTCCGCGCGTCCGCGATGGATGCGGATGTGGAGATCATCAGCTCACAACTTGGAGGCACATTCCACATTCATTCGACCAGAGACACCTTCCTGGGCCAAGATCAACCCCTGATAGCGAATGGCCTTAGTTTCAAGACGCGCTTGCTTGGACAAAGTCACTGGGCAGTCAGCACTGCACATTTGGCAAGACCTCACCAAATCTCACGCGGCTACGTGTCAGTCACCCATAGCATATACTGACCGTTGACGTAGATTCGTGACATCTTCAGCACTCTCGGACAGTATGAAGGTACACCGGATACGAATTGGACTGGTATAGGAAGATGCAAGTCCTTGGCTCGATACATCAAAGCCCGACGAACACCAGCGTGGCCGCCGCCGCCCAACTCGAAACTCCCCAGCAAAGACGTTGCCGACACTCTGCTGGACAATTATCTCCGCACAATTGAGTCCATTTACCGCATTCTTCATCTGCCTACCTTCCGGCGGCAGTATGAAGCGCTCTGGGTCAATGACACAGTCCCCGACCCCGGCTTTCTCGTACAGTTGAAACTGGTCCTTGCCATTGGCGCCGTCACATACGATGACGAATTTTCACTTCGAACGTCGGCGATTCTGTGGGTATATGAGGCCCAAGTCTGGTTGGCCGAGCCTGATTTCAAGGTTCGCTTGAACATCCAATTCTTACAAACCAACCTCCTCCTCCTTTTCGCCCAGGAACGTGTTGGTGTTGCGGGTGACTCGACATGGGTTCTCTCTGGCACCATACTGCGCAAGGCGATGCACATGGGATTGCATCGCGACCCCAACCACCTGCCTGGTCGTTCCGTTTACGAGTCCGAGATGCGGCGGCGTCTCTGGAACACTGTGCTGGAGGTGGACCTCCAAGCTAGTCTAAGCTCCGGCGGAGCGCCGCTCATATCCATGTCCGATTTTGACACCGCGCCCCCTGGTAACTTTGAGGAAGATCAGCTAGAAGCCGATGGGCCAACTCCTAGGCCGCTAAGTGCATTTACGCAGGTTTCGGTTGCGATCGCCCTGCGCCAGACCTTCCCGCAACGTCTCGCAGTAGTGAACTTTCTTAACGGTCTCCGTGTGTCACCAGGAACGTATGAGGATACCCTACGTATCGACACTGAACTGCGAGAAGCGTTCAAGGGAATGAGTCGAATCTTGCGCACAGCCTTCAGCAGCTCCTCTTCACAAGCTCAAAATGCCAAGTCTGAGGTCCAGCTTGTCGACTTCCACATGCAGCGTTACCTCATATCCCTGCACGCGCCATACTTCGGTCCCGCACACGGTACGGCATACACATACTCACAAAAGGCCGTGGTCGAGTCTTCACTCCGTATCTGGCGTGCTGCGTGCCCGCCTCCGGCTCTCGCCTCCAATGGTCTCCAATTAAACGCGAGCGTTGGCGAGACCGAGTCAGACCTACCTCGCTTGGCGTCGTGCAGCTCCGGATTTTATCAGACTGCCACTTTCCACGCCGCGCTCTTGATCGCCCTCGAGTTGCGCTCCCAGCTTCAGGAAGAGGAAGAGTACAGCCTTCTCGGTCCCACGCCTCTGCGGCCGGACCTTATGTCTGTGATGGAAGAGGCGCGCACGTGGTGTTTGCGGGTCATCAAGGCTGGGGAGACAAATGTGAAGGGATACTTGCTTATGAATCTGGTGGCAGCACAGATAAGGAGCATGATGGGATTGATGAAGAAGGATGAGGTTGCTGGTGAGTTGATCAAGGCTGTGAAGGGTGTGGAGGAGAAGTGTCTGCCAATTCTGGAACGTATGGCGGAAGAAGTAGGGATGGATGTCGCTGGCGCGGAGACTATTGATGACTTACTGGGGCAGCTGCCAGAGCCTATGGAGTTGTGGCAAGGGATGGAGGATTGGGTCTTCAATGACGATATGAAGTCTGGAGATTTCATGTTTTAGAGTTGGGCTTGCATGCAGAGATCATGATTGACCACAGTCAAACGGCTTCAACGATTAGAAGTCAGCCTTTGTCATTCAGAAAATCGTCTGCCAAGTTTGGAGTCTGTGTTTGGGCTCATGTACTCTTTTTCTGGTGGCTAATTATGTGCATCTGTAAATGGGAAGGTCATCGTTTCTAGACGGAAATGGTCAAGCCACCAAGACTCGTGTGGACCGACACAGGTTCTGCTCACTGAATCGTGAGAAAACAAGTCTTCTAAGAACAAAAGCCGTGAGAAAATGAAAATCACATTGAGCGAAATCAAGTCATAACTCCAACAGCCCCAAACCTGGAAGATCACCACCAATCCCCTCCCTTAGGGCGTCCCATCATCCGGATTGGGGAACCTGCTCACAAACTTGGGCGTTTCCGGTGACTCCAGCCCATTACCCTGCGGATCGCGATATCCTCCCTCGTGCTTACTCGTGAACAGCACATGCCTGCGCCCCTCCATCATCTCCGCCTCGCGCACCAAGTCCCCGGTGAGCGTGCCCGTCAGCGCGTACGGCGCCGCGAACAAGTTGACCGGCGCGGGGTTCGATGGCGCGAGTTTGCTGGAGCCGGTGTGCTCGACGCCGGCCATGGGAGCGAAGCCTGCGGCGTTGAAGGCAAACATGTCGATGGTGGGCAGCCTGGGAGTACGGGAGTCGATGGTCGAGACGCCGGAGACTGCTGGCTTTTCTGGCGCTTGGTGGTTGTTGGAGATTGTGCTGGGATGATTCTGCGGCATCACACTTGCGCGTCTCCTCCCGAACTGCGCCTTCTTTGAGTCGTGTATCGTGAAACCAGACTTCCTGGCAGCTGCAGCTGTCGAAGCCTTGACCAGCATCGGTTTTTCAAGACTGGGCGGGTTATACTTCACCCTCTTGCTCGGCCTCTGGCCCGCGTCAGGCACCTTGGAGTCCAGCGCCTCATCCGAGGCCTCGTGCAGGACACCACCAAAGATATCTTTGATCCTGCTCACCGCCCCGCGCAGCATGTAATCGACGTCCCGCTTCAGACTATCCGCATTGATGGTGTTGATTGCCTGCTTCGTGTGACTGGTCGCATTCTGAATCGTGCACACGTAGTTCTGCACCGCCTCAAAATCCTTCGCCGGCAACAGCTCAATCTCCCTCCGCGCAAAGGTGAACAGCCTCGCCGAAGACGGACGGTGCGCAGTATGGATGTTGGGAATGAGCGGGAGCAGAAGGGCCCAGTTCTCCGGTTTGATCCGCGTGATCTCCCCAGACCATCCGAACAAGTCCTTAGTCGTCTCGAAACCACGTTCGAACATGGGCCTGAACTCCTCCGCGATACCCGGATACATTCGCGTGGCTTGCGGCTGGTTGATCAGAGTGATGATCTCCTCGTGGAGGCCCGCCAGTGTTTGGGTCCGAGCTTTCAGAGTCCGTATCACCGGCTGTACGGTGAACCTGATCCGGTCCTCGTCGCCGAGGTTGAAGATGTCCAGGTACAAACCCGTGATGGTATGCAGTTCGTACTGAAGCTCTCCGTAATACGTCCGTAAAAGCTCCGCGAGCCTCCGGCCGGCCCCCTGCGCCACGGTGCCGATGTTGTCCCAGAATGTGTCTGCGTTGAGGAGACTCAGCGACGGCGCCGGTAATTTCAGCTTTCGACCTTGCATGCGATTTGTGAACCGGGCCAGCATGTTTTGGTATCCCAGCAGCGCGTCGTCCTTCCATTCCTGGAGTTGTTGATGCCCCATGTTCACGAGATTCCGTCGGTACGTCGCCCCGATCACAGCCTCGATAACAATGATGTTAGCCTGCGCGCCCGTGTTTAATAGCACCCATTGTCTCTCTTTCCAGCTGAGGTAGTCCACCTGCCATTTGGCCTTTGCGCAGGCTAAGTTCAGATGTTCCTGGGTCAGAGACATCAGGAACTCGTACACCAAAGGATTTGTCTTAAGCAGGTCATCAGGCCATTCGTTCCACAGATCCCACTGCTTCGGAAGGAGATCTTCATCCTCGAAGGTTGGCATTGTCCGGTCAGGGGGCGGAAGGATCCTGGTGGGCATGTTTGTGTTGAGGCGCATCGCGGCAGATCCAAAGCGCGGGATCTCGGTGGTCCACCACTCTTCGGTGAAGAAGCGCAGCACCTGGGCTACCGATATGTACGTAGAGTATTGATTCGAGACAAGAACCGGGGTTTTGAGAACCGTATCGCTGGGGTCTTTGCGTGTTTCGCCGTCGTCGGGAGGGTCTTGGTGCAACGCCCGCGGCCAGCGATACAAGGTGAGGCCGCAGGACGTAGAGTACAGATGCTTGGGGCGAACATGTGAACTCCGGCCAATCAGAGGCCATGCGGTACCTCCATAGAGCTTCGCGGTTGTTAACAAAACTGTGGAAGGAATCGCAAGGGAGGCGTCTTACGTGATTTTCCAATGAGAAGCCCACTTCGCATCTCTGCTCTTGCTCGAAGAACGGCTCCGGGGTTCTTTGATGGGCAAAAAGAAGTTTTCCTATGGAGGCGATTGAATTCTCCACGGCAGAATGGCCAGATATAGTCGGCAGGGTGGAAGGCCCGGGCGAGTGCATCCAGTTCCTGTGGGCGTAGGTGACAGCGTGCTGTAACGTGTTAAGTAGCTGCAACATAATGAGGCTTCCTGCGAGACTTACTGCCACCTCATGAACCAAGGTAGTCGCAACACGAAAGGACAACACAAGTCTTTCATCCGTAGTGTACCCCTGCACAAGCAGCGGATAAATGTCGTCGGCGCCGAGACACGTGCGAATCGTCCCATCGTCTTCGGCAAACGTGATGCCGTTCAGGGGTTGCCCTTCTGCTTCATTCTCAGTGTGGAATGTGCTTGTGACGTTCAACACCAGCCAGTCGTTGAGGACATTCGCGGTGGTTTCGATAGGATCCAGGAGCTGGTAGTACTCTGGCGGGATGAAGGGCTTGCCGCCGGGGGGCAGGGGATCAGGGTTCCTGGAGAAAGTAAACATCGGCCACCGGTCTCTCTGGTCTTGCGGCCGACCGTCGCGCGATTGTGGAACAGGCATTCTATTCCAGACATCGCAAAGCGCTTTCCAAAACGGATCGTGTCCTTCGAGGTAGAAAAGCATCCGAGACGCCAGAATCAAGGCGGGCTGAAGACACTCCCACACATAATCATCGCTCTGTTCGCATGTGTTCGTTAGCAAGGACCTGTCAAGCTAGAAGAAGCAATTGACCTACGCCAGGATCTAGCTCGCCCTTATGATTTCCAACTTGATAAACTAATCTGGGCGTGTTCTCGCTATCGCCGCGCCAAAGAGGCGATTCCCATCTACCTCTACAAAAAAGTCTATGAAGGGATCAGTTGCACACATCTTCCAAACATGGGCTATGACTTCGCACCTATGCACGGGATTCTTCAACGTGATCCGGGAGTCGTTGCCAAACGATAAAACCCCGTGGTCCAATAACTATGATCTTGTTAGTGCTGCTATCGCCATTCGACAAATACGGTCTTACTTCATTGGTAGTAGCTCCCAAAAAGAGTATCCTCTGCCAGTCTTCGTCCTCTTGCATGCTCGTCATGGCACTGAGGACGAAGGCACTCTCTTCCGAAAGCCTGCCCTTGCCGCTGGGATCCAAACTTGCGTATCTTGCCAAAAGCGCTTCGACACTGTCATCGCCCCAGCGCTTGGCGAGCTCCTCAGCCTCTCTGGCAACGTCCTCGCCACTGACCTTGTTGGCGGCGCCGTTGATAGCAAACTGTCGAAATGTGCTTCTCGTCGGCGTCATCCTAGACCTGCCGTCCTGGCGCATGGGGAAGATGCCAAATCGCAGCGCCATAGCCGTGGGCTTCCGGATTTGGTCCTCGGGGCGCTGCGCGGGACGCAGGTAACGCAGCAAGTCCTTCGGACGAATAAGGCGCTTGTGGGGGTCCTCCTCGTCGATCTCGAGCTTGGGATCTACCCACAACGGGTCGTTCCATTCCGGGATGAACTCGATGTAATTCCAGCGACCTGCGAGGGCCCCCTTGGGCGGAGGTTTGGGCATGTTCACGCCGGCGATGACGGCGTGCGGACGGCCATTCTTCTGGCGGGCGATGTACAGTGCGCTCTCGTCTTTGCCTCGCTTCGCGTTGCCGATGTTCGCCTCTACGACCTCGGGGTCGGGGTGCTCGCGGGTGTTCCGTATGTACCAGTCTTCGTCGTAGACATTGACTGTCTTCGGGCTTGGTGCGGCGCTGTTGTAAGAATCTGAGTCGTAGAATTTGACCGTTCTGAGACTTGACGCCGTGCTGGCGGGGGAATATTGCTCGGTGTCCTGACATTGCATTTTGCGTCGGTTGGATAACAGGCGGAATTGAGATGAAAGTTCATGAACATCAGGTGCTTGAAGATTATGGTAGTCTGATTTCCAACGTTGAAGTTTCTTTCTGGGTCTTGCCCGTAGATATTCGGCTGTTGTTGATGGACATGGTGACATCGATGAAGGGCACAAGGGAGTTCGAGTGTTCCTTTGAAATTTAGAATGGTGTCTATTGTATTGTTTCCAGCGATTCTAAATTTGATGAAAGAAAGCACTCTGACATTATAGACGACTCATAAAGAATTTGAATTGTGTCCATCAGCAGTGAGATCAAGACATCGCTGGTGGTCGTCGGTTGTCGAGAGGGCATCTTGAATTGGTGACAGGATTCGAAGAGTTCAATAACCAATACAAGCTATCACTACCTAGTAGTGATGAGTATGTTTGAAAGATGCAAAGCTCGCCGTCACGGCTACGCAGTAATAGACGTGAAAACAGACGTCGGTCAGAAGTTGTGGGGGACATAAGACGCTGGCGAGAGCACTGGCTCTTTGCCTGTCAGTAAATCCACATGCAAGGGATTGCTGGAGTTCATGCACTCTGCTATGTCATACAGGAAACCAAGAAACAGAAGTGGACAGGGTCCCACAAACAATCGTGAGTCGCCGGTTCCGTCGATCCCTTGAATGACGTTGAAAGAGATGGAAAATATCATGGAAATCAAGCACTCCACCTCGGCAGATGCGTGGCTCCGCAACGAGTCAGGTATCGGGATGGCCGCAACTATTAAGACGCAGGAACTGCTGCCTTGAAAACGGCTTCTCAGGGCCTGTTGTCGGTCATGAAATGGTTTGCGCAAGAGCGAATCAGTAGATAGCAGCAACAGACGACGATGTTATTGGAATCCGCGACGGGTGAGGCTGATATGCTGGCGGGAGATGGCCAGTCCTGTCTCGTATTCGAGGATTGAGATCGCCATATTTGGTGGTGGACCCATAACGCTCGCTTGCTACCGAGAGATTAGCCCAAGACAAACCAATATATCTCCGATCGCATGTTCCACACAGCAAACACCCACAATATCGCATGACAGGTGTCGTGAGGGAGACCAAGGCCATGGCGCGACGGGTATATATGGACGACAGCGACGGACAACAGGAACGGGCGACAGGGGCAGGGACGACACAACACCCGCTCTTACCCAATTCACTCTTTAATTAAAGCGGGCCTCGGTACTCGAGGATGGTTCCTTCGGTTTTGGTGCTGCTTCCGGCTGCGGTAGCACTTGTTGCCGCAGACTGCGCGGCTGACAATTGCATTCGAGCTCTCGTCGCGACCCAGACCCCTGGACGCCTTGATTCAGCCCAATCATTTTGCAAGACTTTCATTGCCCAGTCGGTGGCCAGTACCGATATCCCTTCTTTTGCTTCACACTGCTCTGGTGACTCGCCTGACGCCTTCTCGACTCGACTTTCGAGTGCCTGCTCTTGCATCGGAACCAGGGTGGCCACGGTCGTTCCAACTTCCACTGCAGGCCCGCCAATTAGTTCTACCACCCTCAACCAGACGACCTCGGCGTCTTTCACAACGCTCACAAAGCCGTTAACCACACCCCCGGCGGATACGCCGACTCCAACAGAGCCATGCGAAGTGGTGAGCAGGAGCTGGGCATCAGCATTCCGAGGTAGGCAGCCCGTGTGCATCTCGCCCTGAGTTTTTCTCGCCGGGCGTTGGTCAGCCGTCATCGTCTATTATCGTCTTCGTCCATAGTCGTCTTCGTCCATAATCGTCTTCGTCTATGCCGTCGTGGTCTATATTGTCGTCGTCTATGGTTATGGTCTATGGCTATAGTCTATTATCGTCGTCTATTATCGTTACCCTCGTCGCCGCCTCAGTCGCGGTCTCTACTACCATCGTCCTTGTAGAAGTATAGAGTACGATAGACGGCAACGGGGGACGACGACGACGACGACATAGACGACGACGACGACGACATAGACGACGACGATAGACGACGACGGTGGACGCCGACGGCTAGCCAATTGACACTGCCTAGCTAGCAAAACTCATTGCCATATTGAATTCGAGGCTGACAAAAACTCTTTATAGGCGCATCTCCGACTGTACCCGCCAAAGTCGCGCACGACTGCCTCAAGTCGGTGCCTCTGCACAAGGATGCTGCCATCGAGCTAGTTGACTCCATCCGCCCATATCTCGAGTGGCAGTCGGACCTGGCGTTCCTCAAAAGCCCTCCTGCGGACTATGAGCCTGGCTCTTTCGATATCGTCAGTCACCTGGAGAAAGTTCGCGCGAAACTCGAGGCCGACGAATACGACGGCGAGCTAGCGTTCCAGGAAGACCTCTTCGTTTTGACAGCGAAAGCTCGCGACGGGCATTTCCAGTTCATGCCTGATGCTTTAACTGGCGTCTTCGAGTATGTGCGTCCGTTCGGGCTGGTGTCTTACAGTAAGGACCCGACATCGCTTCCAGTCATCAAAAAATGGGAAGAAGTTGGCGCGAAGCGAGACGAGGCTAGGATTCTGACACGGCTGAACGGAGTCAATTCGTCGGAATACGTTCAGAACATCGTGAAAACGGTTGCCGGAAACCAGGACCTCGATGCCGCATACAACGCCATGTTCTTTTCCAGAGCCAAGATCAACGCCGGCAGCACATCAGGCTTGTTCAGGATTGGCGGTTGGCACAAGTACCTGTACCCTGGCGAGAACACGACGGCAGAGTTCGCAACAGGCGAGACGGAGTCCGCCGCCAACATTGCTGTTGTCAAAGCCAGCTTTGCAGGCGTGACGGATGGAGAGTCGTTTTACCAAAAGTTCTGCGCTGGCAACTCATCTTCGCTTGGTACAGCAGCATCGCAAGCCTCAACGACGGAGAATGACCAGCTCGAAGAAGCCCTATCTCCAGTGGTTAGCACCAATGATGGAAAGGTTTCAGGCTTCTACATGGACGCCGGTGACCTTGAAGATGTGGCAGTGCTGTCCATTCCCGGCTTCGACCCCAGCAGTCCAAGGACATTCCAGAAAGCCGTTGAAGAGTTTCTCCAGGCATGCCGGTCTGATGGCAAGTCCCGTATCATTATCGACTTGCAGATGAACCCGGGTGGATATGTTTTGTCAGGAATTGATCTGTTTCGCCAATTCTTTCCGAAGACTGAGCAAGGAGGTTTCAGCCGGTGGAGAGAAAACGAGCAGTTCATGGCGATGGCCAATATTGTGTCTGAAGCCACCGGAAAGATCGACCCCGCAACGTCGCCGAGTGAGGAAGCTGTGAGCTGGGCTCAAAGCTGGTGGAACTACCGCTTCGACCTCGACGTGTCTGGGAAGCATTTCACTTCCTTCGACGCCAAATTCGCCCCCAACATGTGGGCTGGCGACCCGTACACAGCCGTCGTCCGTTCGGATCTGAGTAATAACCTGACAACGGGGAACGAAACATTCGGCATCGGCATCGAGGTAACGGGGTACGGAAACCGTCGGAACTTTACCCAGCCCTTCAAAGCCGAGAATATTATTCTGCTGACGGATGGGTACTGCGCCTCGACTTGCTCCCTATTCGCATCAGAGATGAAAAGAGTGGGCGTCAAGAGCGTCGTAGTTGGTGGCAGACCTGAGAAGAAGCCAATGCAAGCCGTAGGCGGTGTGAAAGGCGCCCAGGTTTTGCGGTATAGCGACATCTTCAACCTGACCCAGGAAGCTCTCACGTCTGACTTGGTAGAGGTTTCTCCCGAGCAAAGGGTGTTGTTGTCACGGTTGACGGACCTACCAATGCGACGCAGCACAGAAGCTCGTCTGAACGTGCGGGACCAAATCTTGGCCGACAACATGGAGGATGGTGTTCCAGCCCAGTTTGTCAACGAGCCTGCCGACTGTCGTCTCTTCTGGACTTTGGACATGATGGCCGATGTGTCGGAAGTTTGGAAAGCTGCGGCCAATGCCGCCTGGAGTGGTGCTGGCTGTGCGGCTGGACCAGGGTTTGATAAGAGTAGTGCCATCACATCGAAGCCGACGATGATGAAGGCGACTGCTGCAACGCCATTGCGTGAATCCACCGTGTTTTCGGATGCGGACATTGAGCCGGGACATCATGTATCGGAGATGACTCTCGATAAGCATAACCAGAGGGTCCATATCATGTGAGATGCTGATCCCGCGGGCCATCCCTCGAGATTGATAGCTTCCTCGGACGCCCTCCAACCACAATGCTATGGCTTATTATCTATGAATAGACCCCCTATTTTTTTTTTGCTGTGCTGGAGCGAATACTCCTGTGTGCTGGCTGTCGTTGTTGCTGCCGTAGTCGCTATTGTCGTTATTATTATCGTTGCTGTTATCATCGTTCCTCGTCGTTATCTCTCGTAATTGTCTCTCGCCGCCGTCCCTCGCCGTAGCCCCTTGCCGTCGTCACTAGTCTTCGCCACTGATCGTCGTCACTCGTCGTCGTTCTCATCAAAGTCACTAAGTCCATAGGAAATGTAGCCATCCAGACACAGGAGAATAAGGCGGTCTCCATATGTATCAATCTCAGCAGCAACACCATCAATACCCCATTGTAGTTGTCACCGCGTGTCGTGATGATGTATGGGAGCTGCATGTGCATCTGCCATCCAGTTGACAACAGAGACCAGACAGGACAGGTTCATCGCCGTTGACCGACGTTCAAGGATGTCCCCTGGCGGTGGCCTCCAACTCTTTCCAAAGCCACCCGGCGCATTCTCGCAGACACCTCGGACCCAAAAGTGTAAATCTTATTCCACCGGTTCGTGACGACGGGAGTGAGGTAGGTTTGTTGAGGCAGCAGGCAGGGGGGTGTCGAGCAACTGCGGCTGCAAAGTATCAGTACGAGGAGCTGACGTCTGCAGGTATTCGGAAGTCACGTCTGGGTAGTGACGGAATGCGTGGGAAGGTTGCGCGTACGGATAGGCCCGCGGCGGGTTGACGTCAAGCCATTTGGGAAGGGTGTGATGGATTCGATTTTCGGGATGGTGTCATGTTGGCGGGTTGGAGACCGTGGTGTCTGAATTGCCAGGCCTTAGGAGGCTGGGCATCGGTCCCATTGGAAGGCGGTTTGGTATGCTTCGGTCGCGTCTTTGGGAGGCTTCGGTCGCGGGACAGTGGCTTGGGGACGTGTCGATTGGATCACGGATTGTGGACGGTGCGGGAGCTTCGAATAGGGGTTATTCGTCGGATGCTTGGCAATTGTTCTGTACGGCAGAACATGATCTTTTCAAGGATACGAGGAGGCATTATAGTCCAGTAGCGCGAAGCTATCAGTCCAATCTGAATGGCCTCAAACCAAACGGCAGCAAGAGCAAGAGCATCACGTCACAGAGCTCAGGAACGGAAAGGAGCCAATCGGAGGTTGGCCGCTGCTGAGTAATACCCGAGCTAACGCCGACGCCAATGGAGGGGCAGGAAATCAGCATTTGTCTCTTCTGTCGGCCACCTGAGGCAGAAAAGAGATGACAGGGGGAGGCAATTGAAGAAAAAAAAATGCAGATCGGAGGGAAGCAAGCATTTTTGACATGTGCTTTGAGGCCTGTCGCCCAGCCCAGGAATCTTCAGGCTTCGAAAATGTGAAGAGCCTACGGGCTGCGTTCGAATCATCACGAACCCAGTTTACCCCTCCATCCTCATGCCAGACATCAAGGCGGTCAGAAAGACGGGAGGGCGTGCGGCCCTTGCTTGCGACCTCGTTGCCCGGCTAGGAAATGACGGACCTCGAGAATCAGAGGGCGAAGAAAAATTCTACGGGGCCCCACGATTTTGTGGAGTAGCCCGCCAGCCTGTGTTTTGGCGTTATCGTGGAGCAGCCAAGCGAACGCACGGCAGAAAAAAAAAAAAAAAANAAAAAAAAAAAAAAAAAGATGAGAGGCGCTTATCGATACGTTCAGGCCATCTGTTGACGATAGATGGCGGGGTTCGATAAGCGGCCGGGCGGGCTGAACGGTAATATCGACGACATGCCGTTGAGAGTGCGTATGGAGAGAGATTCTGGGGAACGAGGCATGGCGGCTGGCTGGCTGCACGGGGCTATGCTCCTGCTTGATGCGGTCAAGAAGCCGCCCTGCAGATGAGGGTTACATGCAGCGTACAGGTTACAGATTGCAGCTTTTGTGCGGTTGCTGTGAATAGAAAGGCGGTGACAGCGTGGTGCTTGTTGGCAGGACTGGTGATGGCCGCTTCTGATGCCTGAATGCCATACAGCCCATAGAAGCCGCTGATAACACCAGAGATTGACTACAAACCACTGAAATTCTGCAACATTGTCGATCAGGTCGGCCTCGGGAGGCCTGGCTGCCATCTCGCGGCGTTGCCTCGTAGCCTGGGCCAGTCTTGTCGCATCTGCGTCAGCCTTCCCACCAATCCGCATTCCCGCTGGCCCATGCTAGGGTGGACTTGCGGCGGCGGAACAAAGGCCCAGATGGAACTCGGACGGGTGCTGAGTTTGAATGAATCAAGTCGAATCGGGCAGGCCGTGGCAAAAAGGGACGATCCGAGTGGTCCGGAACGCCAGAGAAGCCCAGAACCGGCCGAGCGAACAACGGGGCGACAAACATTGGACAATGCTGCAGCAAAAAGAAGGCAGGCAATCAGAAGGCAAGGGAAAAATAAAAGTTGGGACGATGGGAAACAAGCCGATGTCGCCTCTTTTTTTCACATGGGCGTATGTACGGAACCTTCGAAGAGACAGGAAACTCTCAGACGCAGGACGTGTAACAGGCTGCCAAAAAAGACTTTTGGACAGTAGGCATTCAGGGACGTTGCCCCCATGGGAAAGTCAATCTCCTGGAGGATCTCCTAGCGCCGCCCCCAAGAGCGGGAGTGGGTGTGAAGAATCAACGAGTTCGGATATTGAAATGCCTGGCTTCTTTGACTGCACACACATAGGCCGGGGTGGCGAAGCCGAGGCGCAAGGGGCCCGGTGAGATCTGTCCCGTCCGCCTGCGTTGCGCTTCCTACTCCTGACTTGCTTCGTTCTTGGACGTTCGCTCGCATGGCGAGGATAGGGACAAATCATGTAGGTGAACCCGTCGGCGACGACTCAGACGGCCTGGAAACTGCAGGGGAGTGTGCGGTTGCACATGGACGATGGCCGTCTCACCCCCCTTTTTCGAACCTCCGTGTCGCCGCCGCGGTCGTGCTTCCCCCGTAATCCGCTAGACGCACGGAATATAGGGCTTATCGTGAGCCAGCCGGCATTCCAATGTCAGCCTGCTGATGCTCTGAGCTTGTATGGGGTGGTGAGATGGCTTGGACGGGGATAAGTATGGGGATGCGACGGGATGTTGACGACATGTCGGGTCGACCGCCACTCGTGGAGCTGTCTTTAGCGATAGCCACCGCATTCTTTGGTTTTGAGATGGCAAGGGGCAAGGCAGCAGATACACGTGTACGATTGAGGCAGGCATACAATTGAGATGGCAAAACACCGACACCGTCCGAGAGTCTTCTAGGGGAAGACGGTTCTAGCAGTGACGGAATATATGGGAATATCTCGGAGGTCTGCTCCGTTGGGCCAGCGTCGGAAGATAGGTCAGGGGCCAGGCAAGACGGTGTTTCTGCGCCGACGGGAGCAGAAAGAATAGCATGGCAATCTGGAACCAACCATTGTCATTATCGGATGGTGGATGGTCGCTGTGTGAGACTAACAAAAAGAATACACGGGGGTCCCTGATGAAGGACACCTCAACAAGAAAAAAAAAAGTCAGGAACACCGACACTGGAAAAAGACACCAGCAGTCACTCTGGCACTGATTGAGATGTCAAATGGCAAACTGCGAATGGCAAAGTTACCGCCCGCGGGCCCTGAATGCCCAACTGTCCAATGCCACCCAAGGCAAAATAAAAAACTTGTCGACCTGAGAATGAAAATTGCAGTGGTGCAGCCAACGGATGAGAGGGCATTTCTCTCACCGCCTTCCACCCTCCGTCCCGTTGAGGACTAGCGCGGGGTCTGATAGCCCCGCCGATAAGCATTACTCGCCAGGGGGGATGTCTCTCTGACTGGAGGGGTACAGCCTAGCACACGCCGCAGCGCTGCACTCACAAGCACCAAGCAAGATACTGGCCAGGACAGGAGGAAAGGACAGGACAGCGTGGACAGTGCAGCGACACCCAGTCAGGTTGCTGCACCGCTGGTTTCCGCAGTTTCTGATTTTTCTGAGGTGTGGGGCGACCCTTGCCGCTAGCGTCGTCGTCGCCGGGCCAGGACTTTCAGAAAGAGTGCACCAGCAGCCGGAAGGACCAAGGCAGTGCCTCAGGTCGCCCGGGAAAAATAAAATAAAAAAAACTTTTTTGGTGGGAAGGCGGCGAGTGAATGTGGCAGGCGGGCAGGCAGCCAGACCAGCCCAGCCCAAGCCAACTAAGGCGACGCTGGGCCTGCCACACCTGCGAGGGGACACCCATGGGTCCGCCTGAGTGGCCTCGAGTGGCCCTCGTTCAGTGGGAATGGAGGGGGAGGAGGGGGCAAGAGCGATAACACAAGCCAGAAAAGCGATTGCAGATAAAAAAAACTCGTCCCCCCGCCATCTTCTCCCCCCTCCCGAATATTTTTTTCCTCCTCTTCCTCTCTCGAACCTCTCTCTACCTCCGTTCCCTTTTCTTCCTCTCCTGGATTGTTCGTCTTCCTCCAGACGTATCTCCACTCAGTCCTTTGACTTTCTTTTCCACAAAACATCGTCACTGTCTGCGACGGTTGTCAAGAGCTTTGCTGCCCTGATCAACCCCCGCCTTCGCAAGAAGAAACAACAGCGACCGAAGCGCCACCTAGAGCAGAAGTTTTCGACGATCCTCCAGTCGTCGTCTCTTCTCGCGGGCCTTCCCAATACCCAGAACTCGCCTTTCGGTTTTACGATAGAGCATAGACTTCGCATCTAGACGCTTTAGACGTTCGGATCTGCGATTCTTTCACACCAAATTTCGACGTCACCCCGATCGAGATTAATACCCCCCCCAACAACCGCCATAATGTCTTCCGAGAACGCTCAGTCCGTCAAGGTTCTTGACGAGCTCTTCCAGAAGCTCACCGTCTCCAAGGAGGCTGCCGATGTCAAGGAGTCTGCCAGCGCCCTGGCTTCCTTCATGAACGGCCGCATCGAGGACCAGGATGTTCCCACCAAGTGAGTTTTTCTCCCTTTAACTCCCGCTTCCGTCCCCTACACACCACGGCAATGAAGCGACGCTACGAGAAGAGTCGGAAAGGAGTATGGCAGATGCGACCCAAGCCACCGTGTCCGCGGCCTTGGGTCCCTTCTCCAACTTTTCAGATTTTTTTTCCTGCGTGCTTATTTTTTTCGCCTCGTCTCGGGCGGCCTTTGCACCGACCCGCCAGCATCTGCAAGTTGGCTGTCTCCCTGGCCACTCAGCGGCGAGCTATTTTCGGTGCACACACAAAATTTTTCTGGAGCATCAGAACTGACATGGATTACCCCGCAGGAGCATCGAGGCCATCCGCAAGCTGTTCAACAACAAGAAGGATGCCGCTGCCCGTGAGAAGGCTGCCCTTGCCATCGCCGCCATCGCCCAGCACTCCGAGGTCTCCGCCCACGTCGAGCCCTTCCTTGTCGCCCTCCTCCCCAACGTCCTCGCCGCCGTTGGTGACAAGATCACCGGTGTCAAGAATGCCGCTCAGGCTGCTGCCCTGGCCATCGCCGAGGCCGTCAACCCCAACGCCGTCAAGGGTGTCTTCGACCCCGTCTGCAACTCCCTCCTGACCGCCCAGAAGTGGCAGGAGAAGATGGCTGCCCTCGACGTCCTCGAGACCGTCGTCCGCACCGCCCCCGCCCAGGTCGCTTTCCGCGTCCCCGACCTCATCCCCGTCGTCTCCGAGTCCATGTGGGACACCAAGAAGGAGGTCAAGGAGCGTGCCTACAAGACCATGGAGCTCATCTGCCAGCTCATCGTCAACAAGGATATCGAGCGCTTCATCCCCGAGCTTATCAAGTGTATCGCCAAGCCCGAGAACGTCCCCGAGACCGTGCACTTGCTCGGTGCCACCACCTTCGTTACTGAGGTCCAGGAGCCTACTCTTGCCCTCATGGTTCCCCTCCTTGACCGTGGTCTTGCCGAGCGTGAGACTGCCATCAAGCGTAAGTCCGCCGTCATTGTCGACAACATGTGCAAGCTCGTCGACGACCCCAACATCGTTGCTCCTTTCTTGCCCAAGATGATGCCCGGTCTTGAGAAGAACCACGACAACTTGGCCGACCCCGAGGCTCGTGAGAAGACTCGCCAGGCCCTCGACACCCTCATCCGTGTCGGTAACGTCGTTGACGGCAAGATCCCCGAGGTCAAGCGCGACTCCGACGTCAAGGTCGTCCTCCCCAAGCTCAAGGAGGTCATCCCCGCCAAGCACAAGGCCAAGGCTGAGAAGCTCGAGATCGTCCTTGAGTACGCTGCCGCCATTGCCGGCCAGCTCATCGACGAGAAGGAGCAGGAGTCCCAGGTCTGGGCTGAGGCCCTCAAGCCTTACATCGCCGTCGTTGTTGGCGACGAGGATGCTCAGAAGGTCACTGATGAGCTCCGCAAGAAGGCTTCCCCCGGCGCTGCCGAGGAGGCTGAGGGTGACGCCGACGACGAGGAGGGTGAGGACCTTTGCAACTGCACCTTCTCTCTCGCCTACGGTGCCAAGATTCTGCTCAACCAGACCCACCTCCGTCTCAAGCGTGGCCAGCGCTACGGTCTTTGCGGTCCCAACGGTTCCGGCAAGTCTACTCTCATGCGTGCCATCAACAACGAGCAGGTCGAGGGTTTCCCCAAGCAGTCCGAGGTCAAGACCGTCTTCGTTGAGCACGACCTTGACTCTGCTGACACTGAGATGACCACCATCGACTGGACCATGATGAAGCTCAAGACTGCCGGCGTCGAGACCGCCCAGGCCGAGGTCGAGGCCAAGCTGAACGAGTTCGGCTTCACCGACACCATGGTTAAGGGTGAGATCTCTGCCCTGTCCGGTGGTTGGAAGATGAAGCTCGCCCTGTGCCGTGCCGTCTTCGAGGCCCCCGATATCCTGCTCCTCGACGAGCCTACCAACCATTTGGACGTGAAGAACGTCAAGTGGCTCGAGGAGTACCTCTGCACCTCCCCCTGCACTTCCATCATCGTCTCCCACGACTCTGGCTTCCTCGACAACGTCTGCCAGCACATCATCCACTACGAGCGCTTCAAGCTTAAGCGCTACCGTGGTAATCTGTCCGAGTTCGTCAAGAAGAACCCCCAGGCCAAGTCCTACTACGAGCTCGGTGCCTCCGAGATGGAGTTCCGCTTCCCCGAGCCCGGTTTCCTTGAGGGTGTCAAGACCAAGGCCAAGGCCATTCTCCGTGCCAGCAAGATGTCCTTCCAGTACCCCGGCACCAGCAAGCCCCAGATCTCCGACATCACCTTCCAGTGCTCTCTCGGTTCCCGTATTGCCGTCATTGGCCCCAACGGTGCCGGCAAGTCCACCCTCATCAACGTCCTCACTGGTGAGCTTATCCCTACCGAGGGTGAGATCTACCAGCACGAGAACATCCGTATCGCCTACATCAAGCAGCATGCTTTCGCTCACATCGATAACCACCTCGACTCCACTCCCTCCGAGTACATCCAGTGGCGTTTCCAGACTGGTGAGGATCGTGAGACCATGGATCGTGCCAACAAGGTCATCACCGAGGCCGATGAGGAGGCCATGAACAAGATCTTCAAGATCGAGGGTACCCAGCGTCGCATTATCGGCATCAACTCTCGCAGAAAGTTCAAGAACTCCTACGAGTACGAGTGCTCTTTCGCCATTGGTGACAACGTCGGCCAGAAGAACGAGCGCTGGACCCCCATGATGTCCGCTGACAACGCCTGGTTGCCCCGTTCCGAGCTTCTGGCTTCCCACCAGAAGATGGTTGCCGATGTCGATATGAAGGAGGCCCTCGCCTCCGGTCAGTTCCGTCCTCTGGTCCGTAAGGAGATTGAGTCTCACTGCGCCAACTTCGGTCTCGATGCTGAGCTGGTTTCCCACTCTCGCATGCGTGGTCTGTCTGGTGGCCAGCGTGTCAAGGTCGTCCTTGCCGCTTGCTCTTGGCAGCGTCCCCACTTGATCGTTCTTGACGAGCCTACCAACTACTTGGACCGTGACTCTCTCGGTGCCCTGTCCAAGGCTCTCAAGGCCTTCGAGGGTGGTGTCATCATCATCACTCACTCTGCCGAGTTCACCAAGGACTTGACTGAGGAGGTCTGGGCTGTCATGGACGGCAAGATGACTCCTTCCGGCCATAACTGGGTCCAGGGCCAGGGTGGTGGTCCCCGTCTCAAGGCTGACGACGGTGAAGAGGAGGAGAAGTTCGACGCCATGGGCAACAAGATCGTCAACACCAAGAAGAAGGTTAAGTTGACTTCTTCCGAGGCCCGTAAGAAGAAGAAGGGTATGTTCATTCCAGCTATCACTTGATTCGAACCGCATGCTAATTTTCTCTGCAGAGCGTATGGCCCGCCGCAAGCGTGGTGAGGAGGTCTTCTCCGACGAGGACGACATCTAAACCAACTCGTCACGGTCGCTTTCCTTTCCATTTGTCACGAGCCTTCCAAAAGTCTTTTCGGTAACGCGGGTTGCATGGTTACGGGCCTGTTTATGATTTCTTTGACGAGCACCCATGAGATTCCCCTTTGACATGAATCGCCGGATGAAGGAATGACCATCTCGTTCCAGGATTGGAGGATCCTGCAGGCGAGGAGAGAGGTTCCTGGCGACAGGGAATGTGGGGTAGAATAAGAGGTAGAAAGAGTAAATAGACGGCAATACATGCCATAGACATTTCACAATAGTTCCGTTGATGTGATGAGCTGGTGATGATTCCTTGCTACTGATGCCGCAGGTTTGGTGTGTTGCAGGGACAATCCCTGCCATCCCTTGACAAGGAAGTCTTCAATAGCCATTATCCCTCGGTATGCCTTTTAACATGATTCCTTTGTCTGCAACGTCAATGATGGCAGCTTCCTGCTTGTGTTCGAGTTTCCCGAGCTGCATTTGGCCGAGTCACCCTCGTTTTACATTGTCTTCTGTTTGCTTGTGGTCACAATCATCCGCACCTTGGTCTTTGTTTCTACAAGGCAAACGCTTCGCAACGCTCAAGGACAATGTTTTTCAGCGTCTTTTCCGCGTCCGCCTGCGGCCCTTTTTCCCAACGACGGTCCACCCGTCAGGTTGTACACCCTCCATGACAACATCCCCATCCACCGATTGCGGCTTTTCGTTCAACAAAGGAAGCACGAGCTCCTCCACTCTGCCATTTCCAACCGCGCTGCCGAGATCCCCTGTCCCACCTCCTCGCGCCCGCGTCTTCGGAGGCGCCTGCGTCGGTCTGACGTCGCTCTTGGGACCGGGAGACGCCGCGTCGCCCTGCAGTGCCCTCGCCCAGGTCATCTCGACCTTGGCGGCTTTGATGACTTTGGGGAAGTGGCCGGGAGCTGGGGCGCGGGGGACGCGTTGGACGTCGGTTTTCCAGCGGGGATTGCCGGTGCCGGGGTTGGGGTGTCGATGGTCGTGTTGTGCGATGATGCGGTGGCGGCAGGAGGTTTGTAGCCATGTTCGCAACTCGGCGTCGTATGGTGAGGAGCTCAGGGTTTTCCCGGCGCGGGTGAGGAGGGATGAGGTGAGTGGTGATGGGTGGGTGTATCTGATGAACGCTGTGGTATGTTAGTGGAAGGGCGAAAGATGTAGATGGGGATGCGTACTGGTTATGTTGTAGATGAACGTCCCGTCAGAGATGTATGCCTCGCGGAAACCTAGGGCCGTCTCTCTCCCATTGAATTCCCGCAAAGCAGTTTGCGTCATTGGGAACTCTTCTGGGCGTGATGCGATCTTGGCGACGATGAAGTCGCGTGTGTCCCAAAGCTTCGTCAGCACCCAGTGCGGGTTCTGTGCCTCGAGGTGTGGTGTGCAATCTGTGCCCCAGTATGGTCCAAGATCGTTGAGTGCCTGGGTCTGCTCAGGCTTGATGTCTGCAGTTTGCAATTGTCAGTATTCGGTCAACGCAAAGGGCATAATGGAACTCACTTTCCCGCCCGAAAACACAGTCCCGAATCCGGATCTGCGAGGACGAGAGCGGCTCGGTCGGCGGCTTCTCCATCACCACGCGTCCGATCCGCAACTCCTCCAGCGCGGCACGTACGTCCAGCCCGGAGACAGATCCGCCATGCCCATGGGCTTGCCTCCAGGCCTCGGTGGCGTCTTGGCCGGCGAGCTGGGAGATGAGGTACGCGCCGCCGGGGTGCATGTCGCAGTATCCTGCCCAAAGTCAGCCCTGCTTTGTATCTCGCGGACGTTGATAACATTACCGGTGAAATCGTAGACGCTGCCGTTGATGACGACGTACATCCCCGTCTCGCGGGACGCGAACCACTTCACCTCGCTGGGCGTGAACACGCGGTCTCGCCGCCGCGGGCCGGGCACCTCGTCGCGCAGCCAGCCGATCTTGTACGGGAGGAGGTTGGTGAGGATCAGGTCTGGGTGGAAGCCGGCGTCGATTGCGTCGACGGGGTTTCGGGTGCGGGAGAGGATGTGTTGGAGGGCGTGGAGGTCTGGGGAGAGGTGCAAGTCTTTGTTCTGTGTAAGTCGAGGTCCAATGAGAAGGCATGGAACTTACTTGTGATGTCGAAGACTTCGACTCCGAGGGCGATCCAGTTTGGTCTGCCCTCGTTGCCGTCGTTGATGCGGACGTCTTCTGCTTGGCGCCGGAGCATTGCCTGGCCGAGGGGTTCTTGGCTGAGGACTTGGGAGAGGATGTTCGCCTCGAGGTTCGGAGAGAGCATGCGTCCTCGTGAACCGGGAGTAGTGAAGACTTCCCTGGCATCGTAGTCCCAGCCGTCAGGAAACATCTCGGTGACGTTGTAGACCTGGACCTCCATCTTGTCTTCGTCTTGCCATAAGACGACTTTCCTCCCTGGTCCCAGCGACTGGAGGTCTCCAATCTCGCCAGGCGAGTAATGCTTAATTGGTGTGTTTGCGACCTCCTCTCCAGCAATACCAGACCTTGCAATGGCCCAGCTGGGCAAGTCAGCATCTTCATCATCAACCCGCTCATCCTGATACCCAACGGGGAAGAACACCTCCCCGCTGTATTCTGGCATCCGGAACCCGAAGTCCAACCAAACATCATCCAAAGGGAACTTATCCATCTTTGCCCTCATATCCCTCATCGCAGCCTCAAACTCCATCACAAGCTCCCCGGACACAACACCGCCCCATTTCCATCTCAAAAACGCAACCCTCGCATTATCAAAGCACACCTCCCGATCGTGACTCCTCCCCCCAGCCCGCCCGATCACTCTCCTCCTCTCCCTCTCTTTCTTCTCCCTCCCGCGCCGCATGACACCCCCCAGAAAACCCCGCGGCGCCGCAAACCTCGCTCCATGGACAAGAACCTCCGGGTACGCCGGCACGCTCTCGTCTTCCCACGAGTACACACCCCGCCTCACCGGCGCCGCAGCCATCGCAAGAAACCCAACCGCCCTCCAAAAGCCTCTCCCGCTCCTTTCCCCCTCGATCCTCGTCCCGCAGACTTGCTCCTCAACGCCAAACGGGGCAACCATCTTCTTCGCAGCCGCGATAACCCCAGCCTCGCACTTGACACTCCTCCCAATCCCTTTGATCCCCGGCACCCAGCTGCGCATCTGAAACTCCGCAAACGGCGTCTCGCACCACTTCGCATACTCGCACGCATACCACGGCCTCAACACCTTCAACCGCCCCCTCCTCTCCCTAATCCGCCCCCCAAACCCGCCAGCATCATCAAGCACACCCGCTCGGCGCACCGTATACCCCCTCGCCTTCGAGTACTCCGCCCTCGCAACACTCACACCCCCCGTCTGAACCCTCAGACCCTCCGCCCCAAACTTCCTTACCCTCCGCCCCCAGAAGTCCTCGCGGGTCATCTCCCACAGCACCCGCCCCGGCACGCCCGCGCGCTCCTCGACGAACGGGTCGTCGGGCGCCCAGCCGCCGTAGTACTGGAACTGCCCCGCGGCGGGCGTCTCCGGACGCGGCGCGCGGAGGGCGTGGTACGCTTTGCGGCGGGAGCGGGGACTGGGCCAGGTGTTGCGGAGGACGGTGCCGAGGAAGGCGGTTTCGAAGGAGTAGCCTGCTTCGGCCCAGCGTTCGTTGTTGAAGAACTGTGCGGGTCAGCTTCGGGTGGGGGGATGGGTAGCGGGAGGGAACGCACGAGTTCGAAGGAGGGGCAGTTGTGGGCTGGGTTTTGGGATTTGATGGAGGTGAGGATGTGTCGTGATATTGCGTGCTTCAGATATTTAACAGGTCAGGTTTAGATGTGGGAGTTTGGGGGAGCAAACCATGAGTTCATGCAACATCTAAAATCAAAGATCACATTAGAATGCTTGTGGAAGAGGTGAGTGAACAGAGTACGTACAATAACAGCGACCTCAACACCAGCAACCCTCCTCTCCCCCTCCGTCCCTTCACACATCCTCTCAACCAGCTTCAACTCCACCGTGCACCAATGATACTTCCGCTCTCCATTCATTATCGTGTCCGTCTTGCCCAAAAGCCCCGGCGCCTCGTCCTCGTGATGAAACCCCCAAAACACACTCCCAGCAATCTCATCCAGCACCTTCAGCGCCTGCGCGCGGTCTTCATGCGTAACCGGACCAGGAACCGCGCGGTAGATCGTCGCGTTGGGATACCTCCGCCCATCAACCGTCGCCTCGACCCCGCGCACCGCCTCACGCCCCTCCGTGCCCAGCATCGCGAGCAGCCAGTGGTGCGAGAGCGCCTGCTGCAGCATCCTGTCCGCGAGCTCGATCGCGGGGGCGATGCGGCTCCACGCAGCGTCGTCGTCGATGTGCAGCGGCGCGTTGGCGATGTGGCAGGTGGTGCTGGCCCACCTGCTGCGGTGGAAGATGCTGTGCCAGTTTGCTTCGTTGATGTGTACGAAGCCGTTGTTGGGGGAACGGGATGGGGAGTAAGGGTCGAGGGCCTGGAGGATGAGGGACTCGGAGGTGCGTAGGCCGCTGAGGTTGAAAAGCTGACCGTGTTCGGCGTGGAAGAGGGTGTCGAGGGCGGGCGGGAGAGGGCATGGGAGGGGAACGGGGGTTGGGAGGAGGGAGGTTGTGTTTGGGGATAAGGGGGGATGGGTGGGGATGGTGAAGGGGAGTTCTGTGTCGTCCATTGCAGAAGATGGCGAGCAATAGCATGAGTTGAGAAGATGGTAGGTGATGCTTCAGACTTCTGGGTTGTGGCGATGACATGGTTTTCAGAGGATGATGGAGTTCAGGTATGGAACTCGATTGCCAAGCGGAAGCCAGTGTCGTCAAGAACTTTGACATTCATGATCAAGACTGAAAAGAAAGTGGGAAAATCTTCTCATTCAAGTTTGAGATTATCAGATTCATCATAGAGAACTTTGCCTCGGTCAATATCTGGAAAGGGATGTTGTGCCCATTGTTTCTCGGCCTCGCCCTCGTTTTCTTTGTCACCCGTCTCCCTGCCATATTACCCAGCATTGACATTTCAAGGTCCCAAAGGAAACGCTGAATACCTCTTGTTCTGTCTGTGCTTTTCGCCGGTTTCGTTCAATTGGAAGCTATTTTTCGAAGTCCATTGAAACTGACCACAAAGGGCGGTTGTGTCAATGTCATAGCTTCTCTGGACTTCTTCAATCTCGTCTGGAAGTTGAAAGGGGGCGTGATGCCCGGCCATCAACCTTTGGTTCGATCCCTTTCTCTCCCAAACCTTGAATTTTCAGTTTCGTTTCCTTCAGTGTACTGCGAAGTGTTCTCGACCGTCCCGAGCTCTCGATTTTGTTTCTTTCGCATGTCCTTCGGCTCCCGTAACCGCCAGATGCCAACATGAGCGACAACCGCGTCGCCCCATGGAAGAAGCACTATGTCACGGGCACCCTCCCGCAGCTCAACAACGACAGGCTATCATGGCTGGATCCCATGTTCCCCTCCATGGACCCCGTCACGCTGCGGCTCGACCCGCCCAGCACCAACGCGCTGCCGAAGCCGTCGCCGGCCGAGCTCGACGACCTCTTCCTCTCCGAGCGCCTGCAGAAGCACTTCATGTACGGCCTGACGACGTGGGAGGCCGCGATTCTCGCGAGCGCCGAGGTCTACACGGCGTACGATGAGAGCGACCACACCACGGCCAACGACCTGCGCGTGGACGAGAAGTCGTGGCTGCGGGTGTGGCAGAAGTACCGCTGGAGGATCGACTTTGTGCAGCAGAAGCATTGGACCGGGAATGTTGGTAGGCACTGGACGGTGGATGACCCGTTTCTGTGGACGGAGCTGCGGAAGTGTATTCAGCTGGCGGATAATATCCTGCGGGTGTCTGCGACGGAGCCATGGTGAGTGCAGCACCGTTCGAGACGGATCTGACCGCGATTTAACACCGTCGTGACACAGGCTACGTATGCTACTATCCAAAGACGGCCTCGAATCTGTCAAAGTCGAAGTGCCGTATTGTTCTGGAAATTGGGAGCAAATCTGGCGTGTCAAGAACGACACCTCATTCATGACAACCACACAAGCAGTCCTCGACTTCTTCGAGGACCCAGAGTTCTACACGACCGTTCTATGGGCTTTCAAAGATCATTCTACCAACTTTGTCGCCTCAGAGAATGGCGTGGCCGAAGTTGGGACGACTCATGAAACCTACAATGCGCATCGCAGGCTGTCGCCGATCACCTTGGATATCGTGTATCTGCAGACGATGCTTGACCCGTCCACTACAGCGGTGTCGAAGAGGTTGGCACTGCATCTTCAGGCCCTTACTGTATGTCTCCCGAGATGAACGAGGCGTATTGTTGAAAGTCGTGCTAACTTGACTGGAAAGATTGTGCACGAACTCATGGTGAGTGATGGGATGTCATGTAACTGGGTTTGGTAACCCAACTAATATTCATCAAGCACGCGGTCAACCTAGAGATTCGAAGCAGACCTAATCCTGGATTGACGCAACCAACGCTCACCTCAGGCGGGCACGCAAAACATGAAATCGTAACATCAACCATGTCTTAGAGTCCGCATATCTCGGTACTAACACGTCCCAGTTCGGAGCCAGGGAATATTACCCCGAGATGGGCCACTCCTGGGAAGGGTCGGCTCTCGGCGGCTCTCTCTTCGGTATCGAGTCCCTCGAAACCGGATCCCATTACAGGAACTCCAACGCAGCAGGCATCGTCGCCGGCCTCGCCGTATGGCCGAACATCAACAGCCACAACTGGCACGAGACGTACGGCGTCGCACTCGGCATCCCCTCATACCGTACAACCTGGCCAGCCCCGGCCCTCTGGGCCACCTCGTTCCGCTCGGGCGACTTCTGGAACAAAATCGTGCCCAAATACGGGCCCGGCGCCCTCAAGATGCCCAAGCCGCTCGTCGACGTCACCATCGACGATGACCTGTTCAAATCCGCCGGCAGCACCGTGCCATCGCAGGCGAGGTGGGTGATGGGCTACATCCCCCCCGAGTGGCATCGCAAGTCACTGGGCACTCTGGCGCGGCGGCTCACTGCCCGTCGTCGGGCGTACCAGAAAAGGAGGCCGTGGTTCCCGGACACGTTCGCGATGTGGCAGATGACGCCCTGGAGCTGGACCGACTTCCGCCGCGAGCTGAACATCGCGCTTACTATCCACTTCGTCCGCAGGAGCGTCGTCGACCAGCTGTTGCTGCAGAGCATGATCGTCCGACTCATCCACCCGCTCGTGATCAACATCGACTTCCCCGAGGGCAGGGTGAATATGCATGTGCCCCCCGACTACGAGCACGTCAACAAGGAATGCGCCGTGCAGGCGTGGTTCTTCCGCGCCATCGGCATCCTCATAGCCGCCTCTCTGCCCGCGCACGACGGGGAGGTGGTGCCGGAGAGGGAGCCCTCGCACTACGGCAACCCCAACCCGTGGAAGATCAAGGCCAGCGTCGCGACTGCGCTAAACAGCGCCGAACGGTCGGATCTGTCCGCGGCGATGAGGTATCTGTACAGGAACCGACACAAGTACGACGGCTTCCGGATGGATAAGAGGCATCACGCCCCGGACCCGCCTAAGAACAGGCTGAACCTGCGCCGCGACTTGATCGAGCTGGCCGTGTGCTGCTGGGATGCGTTCGAAGCAGTCTGCGATCTGCCTCTGGGGCTGCGAGGCGCCTTCTTCGCCGCTGTAAACGACATGACGGCGCAGCTGAAGGCGGACTTGGGCAATGATTACAGATCGTGGCTTGACTTCAACTTCCGCATGCCGGAATACGCTGGTGTATGGGAGAATGGGCGAGCGACTGGTTTGGAGAAGTTCAAGGAGGTACTCAAGGATGGATGGGACGCCACGAGCCCGGCGTTCGGAGAAGAAGCTGTTGTGCGATTCAACGGGGAGCCGGTGAAGGACCCCGGTCACATCGAAATTGAACCGTCCTGGGCCATCGGATGCGTGGGTATTGCGGGTGACGTTGTTCCGGTTGATCAGCGTCCCGGAAAAGGCGACTTCAAGTACTTTACCGCAAGCCAGATATATGACCAAGCGGTGAACGAGGGGAAGCCTGTGCTCATTGCTGAAGAAGGGATTCACCTGAACATTTTCCTCGTTTCGGATGTCAAGGAACTCCTGGGCAACATTACTGAAGAGCAACTGAACACCATCACGTCAAAGGAGTTCAATGGCCAACAGCTGAAACCCGAAGCGGTGAAGCTACTAAGACAGGCTGCTCCGAACATCGTGCCGCTGGCGAGGGCGATGAGACTCTGGAGAGAGGACGAGATCGCCCTGTGCGATGGGACGAACGGCTACCCCTTTTGCGTCCGCATCGCGGATAGCATTTTTGACCTCACTGGTGCGTTTGAGCCATTCCTTTCGTGGGTTTCTGATGCTGATATTTTGAAAGATGTTGATCACCTGGACAATGGTGGCCCCGACAAGAGCGTCAATGTCCTGGAAATCCTCCAGTCGACGCCGGGTGGCAACCCTTCCCAGAAGCTGTTGCAGGCTGGCGTCTTCCCCCGAACTGTTAGCGATCAGATCTCTCGATATCGCATTGGATATGTGAATTCCAAGGTGCCCAGAGCCACCCACAGGCATCACGTGAGGACGTTCACCGAAAAGACGCTGCGTCGCTACGAGTTTGTGGATTGCAGCATGTACGTTGCCATCCAGGACAAGGTGTACGACATCACAAGTGAGACCGCCACTCTTCATTTGGTAGAATCAAAAGACTGACAGTTGCAAATCTCAGACTACGTTATGCTCCACCCTGGAGGCGAAAGGCTCTTGGCTGAGAACGGGGGAAGAGACATTACCGAGTTATTCAACAAAAATCACCCTCAATCTAAAGACGAATTGATAGAATCATTGCAGGCGGTGCACATTGGCAGGATGGTCGAGAACCGGTCCGAGACGGTCCTGCTTGACGGACTGCCGTCGCCAGAGGTTGTGCATCATGACGAGATCCTGCTCCGCAATGAGATATATTCAGTCCGAGGTGAGCAGCCCCACAAAATGAGGCAATGAAAGTCAACTAACACTTTGTTTTTGTCAGCTCTTATCGACTCGGCAGAGAACTACCGCCTGGTCGAAGCACTCAGGCCCTACCTGGGCAAAGACGCCAGCCAAGCGCTTGCGGACGAGGACGACGACGAGGGTCCTCTAACGACGTTTGCCCGTATGAAGGGCTTCATCGTGGCGATGACCGACCCTGTTAAGACTGAGCTTCGCAACATGTCGATCACGGAGATGAGAGGCTTTGACGGGCTGAATGGCCGCTTGGCGTATGTTGCTGTAGATGGCTTGATTTACGATGTGACAGGTATGCCAAGAGTTACAATTTGTCTCTGACTGGTCAACTGACACTGCCCAGATGTGATCGACTTTGGCCACAATAACCGGAACTACGTCAATTTGGGTAATTACGTGGGTCACAGTATCCAGAGCGACGACGCGCTGGCCGAATACGTAAAAAACAACTGCGAGCACCGGCTCTGTGCCAGGTTGGTCGAGGCCAGATACCCAGACAGTGGATCCGAGAAGTTCACTTGGGATGCCGCTAGATGGCGACCGAGTAAGTTGCGTCCTTCCATCGGAGGCGACATCTTCCTGATTGATTCTCCAGAGGAAAATTATCCGCCTCTTTGGGGTTACAGACCCCCGAACCCTCCCTCGCCACCACAGCCCGACGAAGTCGCGCCCTATCCCCACTTTCAGATGTTGGAGGACAAGTACGGCGTGCAGGACTTCTTCGACGGTTACGACGCCAACACCGCCGGCGAGGTGCTCGACTCCCTCATCAACCCAGCCGGGGGCTATGAGGCGGACTCTGACGACTCGGACTCTGCCCAGACCGTCTGCGCGGTGCAATCGTACCAGCCTGTTATGGCTACGCATTACGGGAGAAACAGGGGTAAAACGGACGTCAAACGTCGGCTTAAGGAGAAGCACAGGATTCAGCGGCTGCGTGGGAAGAAGACGCCTGGAGCTCGACCGAGGCTGGATGATGGCAGCGTCGGTGTCGAGGAGAGTGTGTGTTCGAAGCGTAAGGTTCATTTTGCGAAGGAGGATGGGCCTGACAAGAGGCGGAAGATTTTCGAGTACAGCACTGAATATGCATAGAAGAATGGCGGTGTCGTAAGTTTGTTACAATTCGTGGGTTAAGTTGGGGCGTTTATTTGACACGGATTGTATTGTTCGACTGTGGCTTTTGAACCCTTCCCTCATTTGTACCGTTCTATCGTGTCTGAACCTAATCTTCGACCCTTTTAAACCAGACGAGTGGCCCATCGCCTGCCGGCGTACCCTCGAGTACATTTTCCAGCCTGAGATCAAGTCCAAGCTCAGTCACCGTACCGGTAACATCAACCTTGAACTCCGCCCGCATACAGATAGAAGGAGTCGTGACGTTCTTGCCGTCTCCAGCTTCCATGTACAGACGCCCGACCCAGTAATTGCCAGACTTGGGCTCGAGATACAGAACCGGCTTCATGAACGCCCAGCCCACACCCGCAACATTCAATACACGAAGCTTGCATTGCTCCATGCTTTTTGCGCTGTAACCGAGGAACGAAGGTTCCGCATCTTCGCAGTGCAGATCGACTTTGACTGTTCCGTATCCGGGATCGCTGTACTCACCGATGTGGTCGGAGATGGGAAGTGTCGGGAGGAGAGGCGGCTCTGGTACTGAAGGGTAGATGTAATCGCCGCAGTTCTCGAGATACTTATGTTGCAACCTTTTCTGCGACTTATACCTGCTCAAGTATTAACCTCTCGTTTCCCCTGTCAGTCGGAAACCTGCTCACTGCTTATTCAAGTCAAGCCGTTTCTCCTTCGGCACGCCAAAGTGCTCATACAAAAGATGATGAGCAATCAGCTCTATCGCAGGGGACTCGGTGTTCGACATAACCGTAACGGCGAACTTCTTCGACGGGATCATGATCATGATCGATACGAACATGTTGACCTGCCCCGAGTGAAAGTACGCCCTCTCACCCTCGAACACCGCCTGGTTCCAACCAAAAGCGTACGTCACCGGCCCGACGAACGGCGGCTTCGACATGGACGAGAAACTTCTCGGCGTCTTCACCTCCCTGTGACCGTCCTTGGACAGCGGCGCATCCTCATTCATCATGACGCGGAGGTACTTGGCGTAGTCAAGCACATTGGAAATAATCGACCCGGCGCCCTCTTCAGCAGAGAACGGCTCATGTGGCACCTGTAGATGCCTCCCCTGAACAGGATCGTATACATACTCATTCGCAAGCACCAGCCCACTCTCCTCCGCATCCCTCAGCGAAAAGTACGTCTCCTGCATCCCCATCGGCTCCCACAGCCTCTCCCTCAGAAAGTCCCCCAGCCACTGCCCGGTGAGCGTCTCAATGAGATACCCCATCACGCCAAACATCTTGTTGCAATACTGATACCTCGCACGCGGCTCCGCGGACATGGGCAAGTTGCGCAGATTCCGCACCATCTCGCGCGCCGTCGCCGAGCTCGCGAGGTCGTGGCGCGGGTAGCCGGTCCGGTGGCTCAGTGCGTCCTCGAGCGTGACGTGCGCCGTCGCCCACGCGTCGCTGAGGACGAAGTCGTCGAGCACGCTGGACACGGGCGTCGTCCAGGTGAGGCTGGTGGAGTTGTCGACGAGGAGGGAGAGGCCGGCGGCTGTGAAGGACTTGGTGGTGCTGCCGGTGTAGAAGAGGGTGTGCGGGGTGGCTGGGGTTGAGTTGAGGACGGCGTAGCCGTAGCCCTGGTGGTGTGTTAGCTGATACTGTCGTGGGCGGACGGGGTTAGTGTGGCCACGCCGGCGCCGTGATTGCGGGCCTGGCGCCGATCGCCGGGCGGCGATGACCCGTCAACGGATCCCTGATGCCGGGCATTGGGAAATAGGTACCTCGGCCCACGTCTTGTCTCCATCCACAACGGCGACTGAAAGACCCGGCACGTGCCATTCTTTCATCAAGCCCTCGATGTAAGCGCCGATATCTGAGGAGAGCACCGACGAATCATCGTCAGACGACTGTAGGGGCCGCTGTGCCGCATCCTCCCCGACCGCTTGAGCAGTGACTGAGAGCGCCAATAAAGCCAGAAACGCCCTCATCTTCAATTACAGTCAGGAGCCAATTTATGTCAGTAAGTTGGTGATGGTTTAGAGATGAGGGGTTAGTCAACACTCGGATTTCCTGTAAGCTGAGAGCTTGAATGTCGGATGACGTTGCCGCACAATGATCCCTGTCTCAGAACATTATAGGTCGTGCTGATTACGGCGACGCATCGGCCATCTGTGCCGCACGAATGAATAAGCGCTGCATCTTGACAGGACTGTTTACTTTGGTCCATATGAGGAAGGTCGTTGCGCCGATTACACGACGCAGATGAGAACGATTAATAACCCAGATGGACCGCGAAAGTAGTGTGGATCTAGACGAACGCTTGTCTGTCAATGCATCTACTGAATGTTAGAGTTAGGGCAGCTCTTTGACAATGAAGATGGCGAGAACTCGATAAAGAATACATTGCATTGTCCATTAGCATCATTCAAGGATTTGAGTAGACTCGAGATACCTCTGGCAGCTGTCGGAAGAAAGAAAATTTGAATTGTCCTTTACCCATTGAGATGCGAAGCTTCTTGTTCGTCTCCTGTGTTCTAGCTCTTTCCCTGCACAGGGAGAGTTCTTTTGTTGCCTGAATTCAAAGAAGAACGTGTGGGCGCAAGCATGCTTCTCACAATACGCGCTTTGTTCTCGTAAAGTTGAAATAATTCCAGCTTGTGCCCAATATTGGATCTTGAAATCAATGCATTTTTCTAACAAATTTACGAAGCAAAACGTTAAACCGTAGAGTTATTTACAACTTGAATTATCCTCGACACAAACTTTCTTCTGGTTCAAACGCACCATCTCAGATGAACGTTCTCAATATGTCTGCATTCTCCGCCACCGACGATCAGGAAATGGCCAACCTGCTTGTCCTCGCCGCAGCCACCAACGAACTAACCCCGCGGGCCCCCGAAGCGGCCACAGCAGAAACCTCTCTGGGCCTCTCATGCAACAGTCTGACCAACCCGAGCGGCTGCGAAACCACCGTATCGCATCTCGACATGTACAATCAAGACCTTGAGAGTGGTATTACGAACGCGCCAAACGGAGATGGGCCCCACCCGAGACGGGAATCTCTGCCCGATACTCTTTTCCTGGACGATCTCCTTTGTATTGAGAGCAATACTCCGATGTCCTTCGAACTTACCTTGGCCCTCGAGAACCTTGGTTGAGAGAATGCCACGAAAACCGTTCGGCATGGAGCTATCAAGCTTTACGAGGATGCGCAGGACCCATAAAAAACCGTTCAACGGCGCAGATATTCGTGAGCCGCATCACTCAGGGTTGGCACCACCCTGCGAAACGCCGCATACAAGCTTCAATATTGGTACTGATCGGGCACATTTCAATCTCACCTAACGATGTCCAACACAGTTTCACCAGAAGAATGGGCGCCCATCTATACTGGCAATATTGGACATAGAGGAGCTCAGACACGACCAATGGTGATGACGATAGCCACAGGGTATGGCAGCGCCTAGGGATCGGAGACTGCCAAGAAGACAAAGTAACAGTAGACAAGGGGAGAAAAACCAAAAGGGTCATAATCATGATGTAGTTGCTCATCCAACCAGATTGAAGTATTTGTCCACACCGCACATATCGTCCCACAAACACCCTGGGGGGAGGGGGGGGAACCTCAATATTCTTCAGAGTCAAATCGCCACTCGACTGAAGAGTGGCCATTCAATGCTTTCTCCGAACTTGAACAACAACCGTTGCGAACGATGCAGGTTTTATAAATTGAGAGATATTCTCCCTCTCTCGTTCTTCTCTCTTTTCTTCCTTCTCACCATCAGCAACTAGCACGCAGGTACTGACGTCAACTCTAGCAACTCTAACATCACCATATTTTCAAGCACAACAAATCCTGCCATCTAAAATCATCATCACATCATCTTTACAGTCACATCCCAAGATGCACTCCATCAAGTTCCTGGGAGCCATCCTGGCTGTCGCCGGCACGGGTTTGGCCATGCCCCTGGAGGCACCCATCGCTACCCCAGCTTCCCCTGCCCCCACCGCCGCCGCCCCGGCCGTGGAAGGTCTTCAGGAGTCGTGGGTTGGCTGTGACAATGGTCATTGCCCCCCCGAGGACCCCAGCCCCTGGTCGAAGAAGGCCAAGGAGCGTTGGGCAGCGAAGAAGGCCAAGATGCCAAAGAAGACTTCGAAGCCCAAGGACCTCAGCCCCGAGGAGCTCGAGAAGAAGGTCACTGAGCTTTGGGGAGAGAAGAAGGCTAAGGAGTTTTTCGCAGCGAAGAAGGCCAAGAAGCCGCAGAACCCTCCGAAGCCTGCGGAGCCTTCGTGCAACAAGGACAAGAGAGACGCGGCTGTCGACGCCGCCTGCGCCACCGACGACGACGGCTTCAGAAAGCTGTCGCCGGAGGCCCTCAGCGCCATCCTCAATGCCGCCCCGGGGCCCGTCGTGGCCGAGTCAATGCCCTCCGCCGCCGCATACGAGATCCTGCCCCCCGGCGCTGCCGAGAAGATCCGCGGCGCGCATGGCCCCGGCGTCGTCGCCTCTACCGCAGCCGTCTCGGGTCCTCTCAAGCTGACCAAGAGGCCCGCCCGCACCTCCTCGGCTGCCGGTAAGCCTACCGCGTCCTCCGCTACCGGTACCCCTAGCGCCGCTACGGCGACCGGTACCCCTACCACCGCTACGGCGACCGGCACGACCACCCCCAAGGTGATCTCCGTCGGGGTGACCGGAACGCCCGCCCGCCCATCCCTAGCCACCGGTACGGCCACCAGCACCACCGCCCCCACAAAGGTCCACCTCGCGGCCCGGGGCTACCCCTCTAACTTCGCGGACCTCGTCCGCGTCGGGCCCCAGATCGAGAAGAAGACGCCCACCGCAACCCCGGCGCCCAACGCCCTAGACTGCGCTTACATCATGGACGAGGGCATCAAGGAGATCATGGCCAAGGGAGACGCGGCCATGGAGAACTACGAGGCCTTCCAGCAGTGTGTCTTCGCTGAGGCCACGAGCCAGAGTTGGGCTTTGTCGGAGGGTGGTCGTATCACTCGTATCCCAGTGATGGATGATGCTACCCGCGAGCGTCTCATTGCCAATGGCGACATCGTTGTCCTCAAGGGAAAGCGCAAGCCGGGCACCAAGCCTCAGCACTCTTGAGTCCTCTGCCGACGATGAGGAATGGGTGAGGACGAATGGCGAGTTGATGAAAAGACGGCATGTAGGAGCACAGGGCCCTTAAGAAAGAAATTGATAAGAAAAGGCCAGATGTGTGGGTTCCCTGTATTTATTAGAATGTACCAGCAGGGAAGCAGTGTATCACCTCATTGGTGAATAAGTCTAGATCGGAAGTGGAATCTATTTTGTTTCCACACGTGTCGCTACTGATTCCCGAATGCTGCCGTGAAGCTGTGTCATATCCTCTGTGCCGTGAAATGGAATATAGTGATTTGCCTCACATACCACCCTCCAAGGCTTCTCATTTCCAAGTGCGTGAAGGCTTTCGACATCTCAAGTGCGGCAAAATCCAACCTATCAATTTCCCATCCCCAGCTCCCATGTCTTCAAAAGTCGTGAAAGTTTTCAATATTCCATGTTGACCCAAAGCATCCCCCTTTCTACCGAACGCCACCTCCAAAACAAGCAAGGCGGTGGCCATCGCCTCACCAAACCGAGACCTTGTGAGCTTTCCCCCCGTCCCCACCACCAACCGACTCACGAACACCTCCTAGATAAACCCAATAATGCCATCCAACCTATAACCTCCCCCCGCAAGCAAGAAAAGAAAGAGAAAACCGGGGAAAAATAAAAGAAGCCCTGGTATTGTTCTCCCTGACGGGAGCTTCATGCTGTGGCGATTGCAGGGGAGCGGGAATGGGAGGTTGTAAGAGGCAAAGAAAAGAGAAGAATAATTGGCGGGGAGTTGTGAAACGAGTGCATGGTGGAATGAAGTATGTGAGGTTGTCTTCGGAGTATCTAACTGCGAACGCAGAGCACACATAATGGCGAACTTGGATCCAGATCGCCTACGGGACATGCAGAGTCAAAGTTTAAGCAAATCATTTTTGAATTGAAAGCAAGTACGACTGAAACATTACCTCTCCTGCTGGAGATGTATAGCTGAAGAAAACGCCGCGACCAAGTACCATGAGCATCGCCACGTCCACACTTTTCCAGTGCAGCTAAAATGAAGACTATTTTGGTCCACCCGCAAGTGAGGTAACCTAACGCCTGATGGGGTATTTCCGCTCTGAACGCCTCAAAGCACACGAACAAGCACCCAGTAGCCCCCTTACGCCAAGGAGCAAGAGAATCTTACTGCTAGCGTTGCTTCAGCTGGTCCTCCTCCCATCCTCTCAGCCCCTTTCGTCTCTGGTCCTCGTCCTTCTCTGGTGTTTTCATCGTCATCGTCGTCGTCTCGAATCGTCGCCCGTTTCTGTCCGTCTCCGTTCGTCTCCATTCTTCGTCGTCAACTTAGAAACCGAGTTCACAGACCTTTATGCGACTGCTTCGCTCTTAACACGAGCGTCTTGGGCACCTGCCTGAAACTCATCTTGCAGTTGCGACGCGGCGAGGTCGTCGTCATCGGCAAATGGATCTATGTCTTCAGAAACAGACGAGACCTCGGCTGCAGGAGACTTGGCGAACCACCGAGATGTGCCCTGCAAGATGGGGTACATTTCAGCCCGAAGAAGGCGTTCCGCTCTTGGGAGACCAGCTGGCTGGATGCTAGAGTCGACCCCAACTAGGACAGAAAGATAGTCGCGAGCGAGGAGATTGTAAATGTCCTGAATCTGAACCGCCATGTCATGCTCAACCCGCTTGCATAGCGCCTTCAGTTGCTCTTTGACGCTATCAGTGGAGCGACGGAACATTGTATGACGGGCGTTCTCAACGTGGTTGATCATGTGCGACTTCATTCGAGCGTACGAGCCGGGGCCTATCAAAAGGTTAGCTCAGGACCCGTAACCGAACCAGACGAACTTACCACACTCTGCAACACACAAATCATATCCCGGCTGCATCTCATCCGTGATAACGGGATGGAAGCCTCTGCTAGCCTCACGCTGTAATTCCTGGACAACGATGCGGAGCAAACCTGGAACTTCCTTGAGCCGGGCTGTGTGGGTCCGAAGTTGCTGGCTGAGCATGTTGATTCCCGCGTAGTTGGTACCGCGCTGCTGAGAGCGGGCGATGGCTCCACGGTGGAAGTTGTCCAAGAGCAAGCGGGCACTCATAGCGAAACCTTCAAGCGCTTGGGGGAGGCGGCGTTGGAAAGCACGCTCCCATCCTGTGGCAAGCTGCTTGCTGATAGGCTCGAAAAGCTCTGCGTTGAAGTCGCGAGGACCAGATGCTCCAGCATAGACACCGGACCGGCGGCACGTCGCCTTGTAAGTTGCCCAGAACATGCCACCCTCGCTTCGGTGTGCGCCCCAGGAGGTAGCAGTTGGGACGGCTGCGGCAGACGCTGATGGAATGGTGAGGTCAAAGTAGTCGTATATGCTTTCAGCCAGAGCCTCCTTTATCGAGGTCAGGCATTCATCGACGGCCTTCTTAAAGTCCTGCATTTAGTCAGTAGTGGAAAAGACCCAGACAAGACACAAGGGTCAGGAAACGAAAAGACTTACTCTATCCAACGAAGCCAATTGCCGACGGATGTGACCTTCCTCGTTTCTCTTGTCTTGGTCGCTCATGTGAGAGAGGGAGCCATCGTTGGCAGCCCACATCCTCATGGAGTTGAGGAGCTGGCTCAGATCGTTGAGGAAACGACGGCAAGTGGCCGCACGGCCAGCTTCCGTGAGCTTTTTGGCATGCTGTTGCAACTGGGGTACCTCGGTTTCGTCCGCGTTGCGAAAACCTTCGTCATTGAAGTCGTCCTTCTGTAGGCGACCTCTCATCTTCTGGTACGCACGACTGCTGACACAGAATACCGGCAAGTTACGGGCGACCTCATCATAGTCTCTGATATCCTCATCCGGGTTGAATGTCTCTTCGTTTTCCTCGATGGCGGCTTCCTGGTCCAGTCTACAGCAGTTAATACCAAGTTCATAGTGCAATAGAGAGGGACGAGAGGGGAAACGAGGACGGGGAACGAAGGCGAGGGTGGAGGGAGAGACTGGAGAAGAGAGGCGAGAACGGAGAAGAGAGACGACGACGGAGAAGAGAGACAAGGATGGTGAACGAAGGAGAAAGACGAGGACGGTGAACGAAGAGGGACGAGGACGAAGAATTAAGGAGAGGGACGAAGATGGAGAACGAGGATAGAGAACGAGGACGTGGGATGAAGAGGGACGAAGAAGAGGGATGAAGAGGAGGGATGCAGATAGGGGATGAAGAGGAGGGATGAAGAGGAGGGATGAAGAGGAGGGATGAAGAGGAGGGATGAAGACGGGGGACGAAGATAGGGGACGAAGATAGGGGACGAAGATGGGGGACGAAGACGGGGGGCAAAGACGGGGGGCAAAGACGGGGGATGAAGACCGGGGACGAAGACGGGGGACGAAGAGGAGGGGGGTAAAAACGTACTCTTTGATACCCATGGCGAAATCGCGCTGAATAGCGCCTTTCGAGTATTCGTTCCTGCCCTGGATGCAGATAGCTTTCACGCCAGCAAGAAGACGACCCTCTTCAGCTTGCAGGGGCTTCATCGCCTGGCGGATATCAGATAATTTATGATCCACCTCCTTGCGCAGTTGGCGAACCTCCTTGCGCTGTGCCTTAAGCTCTGAGAGCCTTTCCTGGATCGCCTCTTCCGTTAGGGGGTGGCGTTCGCTATCGCTGCCGCCATCGTCGTCGTCATCGTCCGGCTGGTTCTCCTTATCACTAGCCGAATCGTCCGAATACGACTCGTCGTCGCTGTCAGCAGACATGCGGTTCTTGCGGCTTCTGGAGGAGGTTGCACCGCGTTTGCGTTTCCTACTGTGGGTGGTGGGTGCGTAAACAGTGTTGCCGTCAGCGTGCCGCTGCGATAGGTCATCCCACTTTTCCCATTGACTGTCGAGCTGCTCGAGCCTATCGAGGAGATCTGCCTTCTCGTCCTTGCCGTCCATGAGCTGTTTCTTGAGAATACGCAACTGGTCGCGCAGGTCGTCAATCTTGGCCCACGAGTCGGCGACGTCTGCTTCAATGTCGAGACTCTCGGCGGCCTCAGTCACCGAAATATCGTCCGTCTTGGAGCAGATGAAGGTAACAGCGGAGTAGATACCGTCGTACTTGAGCTGGCGCTTGAATGAGTCGCCAAGAAGGGACTTGGCCGTCTTGTCGTCGACTGCGCGGTTGATGGGAGCGACAATCCAGAGACCACTGCATGCCTTCATGTATTGCTGGGCAACAGCAGCTCGGGCAGCGTTGGAGTCCTGTACACCGGGCAGGTCGACGATGATGGCGCCAGTGGACAGAGCGTTCGCCTTGGTGTAGATGCGGACAACCTTGATCAAGGGCCAATACTCCATGGGTACGTCCTTCTTGAGATGGTTGTTCTTCTCTTTGCTGTCGACGTAGCGCTGCATGCCGTTGTAGAGCTCCTTGGCGGTGGTTGACTTGAGCTTCTTGACACTGCCGAGCACACGTCTCACTTCGGACTCGTTGGCGAGTTTCTCGGGGCTGCTCTCGGCAATCATCTTGTTGGTCTTGGAGGGATAGACGGACTTGATCTTGGCGTAAGCGACACCAGCCTCCGTGTCAGGGTTCGTGCACTCGCGGGACACATTGCCATTGTCGTCAAAAATGTCCGTGTACAGCGTCTTGAGCTCCTTCATCCAGTCCTCGGAAGAAATGAACTCAATCTCGGCACGGTAGAGCTCGGAGGGGTCGTCGGACTTGTTGTATGAGATCTCCGTGGGGGAGGCAGTGCAGGCTCGAAGACAGTTGGTCGGCAGAAGTCTCTCTTCGTCAAGGAGGGCGTTGATGACGGAGCTCTTGCCGGCACCGGTGTTGCCAACGACACCAACGATGGCCTTGGAAGCCTCCGATCGGGCCTCGAGATCGCTGATTGCCTTGAGCCAGACGGGGGCTTGGGTGTCGGGCATGGATGAAGCAGCATTGAAGAAGTTCTTGATGTGGTTCAAAAAGTCCAAGCCTCGCTTGAGGCCCTCTTCCAGGATCTCTGGGGATGTCTCTGTGGACCACTCCTCGAGAGGGTCAGGACCTTGCTGTTCTTCCTCGAAAGGGTCAGGTTGGGCGGCATTGGTGTTCGCATTGCGAGCTTCCTCGATGGGTTGCGATTCTTGGCTGACCTCGGCTTTCACCCCATACTCAGTCTTCACGCCATGCTCAGCCTTAACATGGTGGGGAGGGGTGTTGCGGAGGGTAGATGCCGACGCAGGTGTGGCGTAAGGAGATGCGACTGAATTCAAGTTCCTTGGGTTCGCAACGGGTGCAACGGGGGTCGAAAGCAAGTTGCTGGCATCCGACGGCTCGGGTTTGACGCCCTCCATCTTTACCCCCTCCATCTTGATCGGGGGCATCTTGTCAGATGAATCGTGACTAAGTCGAGGTGCCTGGACCGTGTTTCTTGGACGAAATTGGTGACGATGGGTTGACCTGACTTGAGGCTAACGTTGGACCCATCAGCAAGACGGGCTGGTGGCGGTTGGTGTCCGTTCGCGGGGGCCTAGATTGTTGGTTGTGCCGGGGAGAAGAAGCTTGGCCGGGATGAAGGTGAGTGAGAAGGAGAAGGTGAAAGTGAAGCGGGGTCAAGGAGTGGAAGAAAGGCAATTGGGTTGGGGAAAAAAAGGGCCAGGATTCAGAAAGGATTGTACTGAATCGAGGCAATCGATATCCCGATCGACGATATCTGTGGGTGAAATTGGGGAGGAAGTCGATCGATGGTGGTTTGGCGTCGAGGACCCTGCAAACGCGTCGTGGTGAGCAGCAATTAGTTTTCGCGTCGAGGGCGGGGCAGGTGCCTCATCCCTGCAGCTTCCCTGAGCAGAGCAAGCACCCCCTCTGTTCGTTCCTTCCCTGGGCAAGATGGCGATATCACGTGCTTAGCAGAGGTATCCACTATTCCAATATTTTCTGATTGGACGAGTAACTGCCCTGTGATTTGCAGGAGGAAGGGACCAACGCCTGGTTTAGGAAGGTGCTCTTTCCCACCAAAGTGAAGGACGATGAAGGACAGAGACGGTGAGAGACAGAGGAAAGGAAGATAATGAGGACAGAGAGAATCGAGAACAGTGCAGATTAAAAAGACGGTCTTTTGGCTTTTTTAATATATCTTTCTCCCCTTCTAACTTTTTTTTTTGTTTTCACAGCTTGCTGCCTGTGGGCACACCTTTTTGACTGCCGTATGACTCTGACGGGGATCGAACCAGGCTGATATTGAAAAACCCGACTGCGTGTCTCTGGATTCGATTGATACTTTACTGATTAAGTCAAACCAACCAAGAATTCGAACAATTCTGCACGTAATGCAAATCAGGCTTCTCAAATGAAGCCCCGAGATGCCCTCCGTCTCAGTCGAATGCAGCCCGCCAAGCATCCTCAGCGACGGTGTCCTCGGTGAGCTCGGTGTAGCCCAAAAAGTAGCTGACTCGCAAACATCCGAATCCGTTCGTGAGACAACACGCCCCCAAATTGCCATCGTTTTTCCGTTCCGCCGGTGATTTATCCCATCGGTACCGTTCTGCCCAGCTCCCCTATCTCAACTGTACGACACCTTCGGACTTTTGCGGTGAAAACTTTCACAATCGTTGCTGAAGTAGTTGCCTCCGAGACAAAAACCAGTCACTCATTCCTCCCCCGGCCTCCTCTCAAACAGCCGCCAACCACCACAAACTCCACCTCCAACCACCACACTCACTCATTCCCACACCACCATCACCAAAATGGGCTACATCGGCGCCACCGCAACGGGCCTCATGGCCGGCCTGCACGGCTACATCCTCGTCCTCGAGATGTTCCTCTGGACGCACCCGCGCGGCCGCAAGGCCTTCCGCCTGAGCGCCGACTTCGCCGAGAAGACAAAGGCCCTCGCCGCCAACCAGGGCCTGTACAACGGCTTCCTCGCCGCCGGGCTCGCCTGGGGCCTTGCGCACCCCGTCCCCGAGTTCGCCGAGCAGCTGAAGCTCTTCTTCCTCGGCTGCGTCGCCGTCGCCGGCGCGTACGGCGGCGCCACGGCGAACCCGCGCATCTTCCTGATCCAGGGCGTGCCGGCGATCGTGTCCATCGGCGCTGTCCTGTCTGGTTACTAAGTCTTTAGAAAGGGGATGTGGGCTGATGAGATTGGCTTGAGTTGCATTGCGGCTCAACTGGGCGGTGAAAAAGACACGTTGGGGTGGGGGTTTGTGTGACCGGCATGACGGTGCACGCGGTTGACGCATCTTTGTAAAATTACTAGCGTTTAGCCTGTATAGAATAGCGAAGACTGTTGCTTTGATTTCTCACACCCTCTTTACTCCAACATTACAACTCATCTTTATCTCCTCGTTCCGCAGCCCTCAACTCCTCCTGGAACTTGGCCTGCCTATCCGACCTCTCCTGCCTCAGACGGCTCTCTTCCCTAAAGGCCTCCATCTCTTTCAGGTGGTCCGCCTCATTAAACTCCTCCGCAGGCTGGTTGGGATCGACCCAGCCGTACGGGATCCGCTCCGTGACGAGGTCCCGATAGACGGGCTTGAACAGCGGATTCGCCGCCATCTGCTTGCCCAACACCTTCCGCCCAGCCCGCACGATCCCATCGCTAAAGATCGTCTCCCAGATTCCCCGCTTGACCTCCTCGGCGTCCGTCTGGACTGGGACCCACGCCATCGGCTTCGGGGGGTTCTTCTTGAGGTAGCTCACGGCGCGGTCCCTCCGCTTGCGGTAGGCCGTGTACTTCTCCTCCGCCTCGGCCTTCTGCGCAGGCGTCAAGTCCAGCTTGAACCCCTTCGCTCTCTCCCCCGAATCCAGCGCCTGCGCAGTGAGAAGCGACGGGAGATACGTTGTGTCAAATCTTACCTCCCAGCGCTCCGGCTTGTCCCTGGCTGAGGTGAGCTTAAACCAGTGATCATGAAGCCTCTTCGCCCGCTCATGTAAGTCGTGGGGCTCCTCCGGGATGGGGTTGTGGTAGCCGCCGCGGTTGGCGATCGCCGACACCGTCTGGTCGATGCGCGTCTCCTGGATGACGAGCCACGTGAGGTCCTCGCGGCCCTCGAGGCTACGCAGCATAGCCGAGTAGGTGCCGTAGTCGTCGTCCGGGAGTGAGGTCGGCAGCATGCCGTCGCGCAGCGTGTCGCCGATGAGGAGCACCTCCTTCAGCGTCTCATGCACGGCCGGGTCCGCGGGGAGGTCGCGCCAGGGGTTCGTGGCGGCGTAGTCTCCGGCGTCGTCCTTGCCCCCGAGCCCGAAGGAGCCCAGCACGGTGGGGGATACCCAGATGACGAAGAGGAATGCCAGGATGCGGGTGAGCCAGCTCATCAGCGAGCGCGTGAGTCCAGCTTGTGCCATGTTCTTAGCGTGCGGTGGCTGCCAGCATCAGCCTTGTCCTGGAATCGTGAGATGATTGTGTGTGTGTAATGAGATGTCGTTGGCAGCGAAACACATGTGACGAGGGGGCCGTGATATTTGGGGATGTTGCATGTGTGGTTGAACAAGCTTCCAGGGGGCTCCGCGGTTTTAGGTAGCCTAGCGATGAGACGATTTGCACTAGTGATGGGATAGCGCCGGACCCGGTTCGGCCGAGACATAACATTGTGAAAAAAAGGACGGTAATAGTGAAATGTCGAGAAATCACATATGGAATGAGACTTTAGACGACGTGCGGCGTTGGAAACGGGCGGGACACGTGGGAGGCTACAGGATGATGCTGTTCGCGTCTCCAAACCACTGCGCAACCCGGGGGCAGTTCTCACAGATCAGGCCGCAGGCTCCAGGATGCAAGTTGCTGTCTTGATGGGCTTTGCAGCAACTGTCAGTCACGTCACCAATCCACACGACGTAAGGGCAGCAAGGTAAGTTCGAGATGCACGGATATCTTGCGAGCAGACAGAGGCCGTCGAAATAGGGTGACCGAGCAATGACAGAATCGAACAGCACGAGCACGAGGCGAGCAGATTCGTCCGGACAGCAAGTCTGCGGACGCAGATAATCGGGCAGTTCAGGCGCAAAAGGCAAAGGCCAGCGCAGAGCCAACCTAGCTAAGTGAGGGGGTCGAACGTCGTCTCATTGTTCGTGTGTGATCATCCTGCGCAATGCTGCCTCCTCAAGACCTCCCCCCTCCCTTGGACGAGTCGAGCGTGAGTGTTCAGAGGCCGTTGGCTGCATGAAACAACCCAAAAGCATTAAACTCTCCCTTGAGCTTGTTCTGAAACTCCTGGCCAATGACACCTGCGGTGGGCGTGAGGGATGCGAGTCGTGGGCAGGAATGAGACTTTTCTGTTCTGGCCCCAAGACATGGGACGAGGAGGCGGGCGGGTTGGTTGGCAGCAAGCAGCATTTTGAGGCGTGGTGGTGAAGATGAAAGTCATGGCCTGACCTGAGAAAGGAGGCTTTTCTCTTTTGAGAGTGCATAGGGAGGGGAGGTCGGGCAGCGGCGACGGTGTGCTCTAGGGGATGACCCCTGAAGGCTAGGTCAGATAGCCGGGTTTTTAGGAATTTTAGCACCCGATCCCAGCCCAGCCTAGGGTCTTGGGTGTCAGATAGCCCCCAAGCCAGAAGCCCTGCAGCAACACCTTAGGTTACCTACCCGATGATCGGGGCACTTGAGGCTTCAACGTCAGAGTGGGGTCACGTGTGACGTACCACGTGACGCAATGGAGGGGAGTCTGTCATTGGGTCACGTCTTTGTTGCCGTGGAGGGGACGGAGGAAGCAAAAATCAGTTGTCTTCCAGTGCTCTTCAGTGTTTTCTCCACGTCAGAGAAGATGACCAGTAGCACAAACATCCAGCAGTACTTTAATCCAGATAATTAAGCAAAAACGCAACATAAATAAAACCACCATCAAGCCAACGTCATCCGGCACTCACCTCAAAAACGTGTGGCCGGCACCGGCAAAACCCCGGGCGCTTCCCCTTCTGGGCCTAGCGCGGGTACGGTTCCCACAGTTCTCCCTGGTCCCCACACCACACCCATCGTGGGTCTTTCCGAGCTGGCAATTTTCCTTTCAAACCTTTGATTTTTTCGACGAGACAGCTCACCCTCACCACCCTCGCACGACGACCGCATACGCTCGCGAACCGCCCCCTCCTCGGTCTCCCGATCAATCCATCGTTTAGCAAGCCTTCATCAGCTATCTGTATCACAACACCGATCATCTCTGTGTATCCATCTCCAACGAAACGTCGCGCGCGACACACAAACACACACCAATCCAACTGCACCCGTTCCCTTTCGTGCCTTGTCCACGGAAGCGACCAGAGTCGAATCAGACCAACTCCCGAAACCCCCAACTAAAAAAAAAAAAAAAATCCACAACCACAACCTGCGCGTTGTTGCTGCAACCCCCCGACCCTTGCTCAACGCCAGCAAACACCTTCAATCCCCCTATTTTTTTGCGCAACACCAACATCAGCCATGCCTTCGAATCTACCATCAAGCTTCGCCTCCGCCGCCGCCGGTCAGAACGCAAACGCGAGAGCGGGACGCAGCGACCGCGGTTCGGGCAGCGGGGAATGGTCAGTTGCCCCCTCCTCCACCTCTTCTTTATGCTCCTCTTCCCACTTGGTCGCTTGTTTGCCCTACCCACCGCGCATTTTTCGTTTTGCCGCAGAGTTTCTGCTCGGCCTGTCGTCGTGACGATGTCGCATCTTTTCCCTCTCTGCACGCTAGCTGCGTGCGTTGGTTGCTCGGCCGGTGTGGAGTCTGCTCCATCCTCTCAGCCTTGCCGCAACGTCACAGCACTCCTGCACAACCCTGCTGTCCCCGGCCTTGCCGCGAACCAACACTGCACCCAAGCCACGCATCCACGAGGTACTAACACGCAATGCAGGGCTCGACGTGATGCCAGAAACGGCACGCTGACCTTCCGCCGCCCCTCGACGACGCCCGGCCAAGCCTCCCAACCCGCTGCCTCATCCGAACATGCCTTCGCCGCGTCAAACGCCGACACAGGCGCGATCCCCCAGACCCCCGGAGCCGCCAGCTACGACTACCCGATCTCGTCACAGTACCAGAAGGAGTCAATCCTGGGCTTGTACAGGAACGGCACGGCGGACGCGGACCCTTCTGTCGTGATAGAACCGGGATGGACTCCGGGACACACAAACGGAAGCGCTGCGCGGGGTTGGGGCAAGAGCAATAACAGCCATAACTCTCAAGATCCCTCAGCCTGCTGGAACCCCCGTGGCGACGGCCACCCTGTAGGAGTGAATGGGTTGACGGACGAGGAGGAAAAGGTGCGCTGGCATAACGGTACTGGTAACCACGCCATGGATACTAATATGAGGCAGGCATTCGCATCCGACGTCAATTCTCCTTTGAAGCCGCCCATCCAAAACAAGGAAGGAAACCAGGCGCCTGGAACGAATGGTCGGAAAGCGTCTCTGTCGCACGGCAGCGCCACTGGATACGGTCTTTCTTCTCCAGTTTCCGCTTCGAGACCCGGCACCCGGCGCCGCGAGACGACAGACTCGAACCCCTTCGGCGGCGGCGCCCTTGCGTCCCCGAGTGCAGCGCGATTCGGAGCCCGTGGCGACGATCAGTTCTTGTTCGGACGTAAGAATGATGTGAAGGAGCAGGAGCCGGACGAGGTTGAGAGCCCAGCTCGGTCCCAGGCCAAGGCCCCACCATTCGGCGGTCTGACTCGGAGCAACACGGCTGGCGCTCCCTCGATGGGTGCCAACATCAGCTCTCTCTGGAACAACCCTAGCCAGCCCTCTGCTGGAAGTGCGGGCGGTGGCGGTGCCTTTGGTCAATTTGCAATGCCGACGCCGACCTCTACTATCGGTTCCGGCGCTCGAGGTGGAAGTCGCTTCGCTAACCTGATCAACAAAGACGGTCCTGACAGCTCCGCCAAACCGAATGAAGCCTCCGCCTCCGATACCCAATCCTGGCGCTCACGCCCTCGCACCGACACTGACCCCTTCGGAGGCGACGACGGCCTATCCGGCAGCGCAGCCCTGGGTGGTGCACAAGACACGAGCCCCCCGGCCCTTCCCAACCAGAGCAACATCGGGATGTTTGAGACGCCCGTCAAGGGCTCGACTGGCGATTTCGGCATGTCTGGTTTGAACCTTGGTCGACACTCGGAGCAGGAGCCCGGTCCCCAAAGTCCTGCCGAGACCAACCCGTACCGCAGCCCTCCGGCCGAGCGCGGTGAATCTCACGATGACACTGGCGCTGACAAGCAACACGGTGCGCCTATCGGCGGGGAGCAGAACCCTGGCTTCAACTCGCTGCGCGGCTTCCCCAGTCATGCTCTTGACGGCAGCGATCGCAGCCAGACGAGTAGCGCTGGGCCTCGCGGCTATGGCTCTGGTTGGCCTGTCCCTCTCTCAACTGGCACCCCTGACCGGGAGCGCGGTGGCTTTGGAGGTGTCTTTGGTAACTCGTTGTTTAGCCCCATGGGTACTGAACTTCAGTCTCCAGGCTTGGCAGGCATCAATGCTGGGGTCTTTGGGCCCGCCAGCGCCGGCGGTCTTGGAGGAGCTGGCACTATCGGCCGCAGCAAGTTGGGCTCACTTTTCCCGCCCGCCATGCAGGCTCAGATGCAAAGCCATGAGCAGGAGAATTTGAGCGACTCCCTCCCCGACCTGCGCCAAGCCAACCCCCTGGGCGCTATTGGCCGCAGCAACTTCTCCGCCCAACCACGCGAAACTGGTAGTCCCATGCGCAGTGGCCGCGGCGGCATCTTCGAGGAGATGTTCCCTTCTGACCCGGCTCGCACGCACAGCGGCTTCGGTGGCGCAGACCTCTCTCACGCCGGAGCGGTCGGCGTAGGACACCCGCAGTCGTTTACTCCTGGGGCTTCCACCGGTGCTGACTACGGTGCTCAGCGCACTATGGTCATGCCTGATCGAATGAGATGGGTTTACCTCGACCCTCAGCAAAACATCCAGGGACCTTTCAGCGGCTTGGAGATGAATGACTGGTACAAAGCAAATTTCTTCACGCCCGATCTCCGCGTGAAGAAGGTCGAAGATGTCGACTTTGAGCCACTCGGACAGCTCATCCGGAGAATCGGAAACTCCAGAGAGCCTTTCCTTGTCCCTCAGATCGGCATTCCTCACGGTCCTCCCACCCAAGCCGGGCCCTTTTCTCCCAGCGGCAGCACCGGTGTCATCCCACCTCTCAGTGGTGTCTTCCCTAGTTTTGGCAGAACTCTAACTGCGGAGGAGCAGAACAACCTCGAACGCAGAAAGCAGGAGGAGCAGCAGGCCATGGCTCAGCAGCGGGACTACATGATGCGGCAGCAGGCTATCACTAGATTGCAAAGTCAGGGTCCAGGTGGTGTTCCCGGTCTTCACCATCAACACAGCGCTCACAGCCTGCAGAGCCAACCTAGCTTCGGCAGCATTTCGTCTCCGATCGGTGCTCACCCTCATCAGCCTCCCATTGGCGGCGGTGTTGGGCCCACATCCGGCTTCTTCGACTCTGCTATCCAGCAGAGCTCCGCCCAGGCCCCCGTCGGGTCTGGGCTTGATCATTTTCGTGAGGAAGATCTCGCGAACCTGAATCCTACCGAGCGCCAGATGCTGACCAGCATCCAAGCTCCCACCAGCCTGTCGAGCATCTTCCCCCAGCAGCCCATCGGCGCTCCCGCCAACGATACCAGCCTCCGAAACAACCTGCCTGGCACCGAGGATTTGGAGAAGGATGAGGAGGGCTTCAGTGAGCGCCTCAAGCAGTTCGAGGACCTCCGCGCCGAGCACGAGGCGGAAAAGGCTCAGGAGGCCCAGCACGCCGAAGAGCTTGTCGAGCAAGAGGCCCCAGCTTCAGCTTCCTCTACTCACGCGACTATCCAGGAGCAGTCTCGTTCCCCCGCTCCCGGCATGAAGGAGATTATGGAGGAGCAGCAACAACTCTCTTTGACTGAACAGGTCCAGAAGGCTCAGGCTGCTGCTGCCGCCGCCAAGAACGCTGCTGCGGGTTTGCCCATGCCGTTCCCTCCCCCTCTGCCCACCGCCGGCACCCCCCTCCCGGCTCCCACGGCCCAGCGTGCCCGCTCCAACCTCCCCGAGCAGTACAACCGCTCCCAGACCGGAACTCCCGACACCGGCTCCGCTACTGAGCCTCCCCCGCTGGCTCCCTGGGCCAAGGAGGCTGCCAGTCGCAAGGGTCCTAGCTTGAAGGAAATCCAGGAAGCCGAGGCTCGTAAGGCGGCCAAGGCTGAGGAGGTTGCCGCCGAGCGTCGTCGCCAGGTTCTCGAGCAAGAGACCGCCGCTCTTAGAGAGCGTGAGAAGGCTATTGCTGCTGCCACTGGAGGCCTGCCTACAACTAGTACTTGGGGCAACGGATCCCCAGTTTCAGCCGCTAGCCCCTGGACCAAGCCGGCTGCCACCAAGGCCACCCCCGGAGCCAGCACGCCTGGCAAGCAGAAGACCCTGGCTGACATACAGAGAGAGGAGGAGCTCCGCAAGGTCAAGGCCAAGGAGGTCGCCGTTCAGACCGGCCTGGCGACTGCGGCTGCTGGCAAACGCTACGCCGATCTCGCCACGAAGCCTAATGCCGCTCCTGGCCTCCCGCAGCCTGCCGGCATTGCCCCCCCTCCCGGAAGCGGTTGGGCCACCGTCGGAGCCGGCGGCAAGGTCAAGGTGCCCACCGGTCCTGCTGCGCAGACCCGCTCTGCCAGTGCTGCTGGTGGCAAGGCTACCCCGGTGATTGCGAAGCCTGTAGTCAAGCCTGTTGCGGCTCCCATTGCGGCTCCCGCCAAGACCGATGTCGCCATGGACGAGTTCAACAAGTGGCTCAGCCGCGAGCTGTCTAGGGGAATCACTGGTGTTGACAGTAAGTCTCATACGAGTTCTTCAATATTAAGTGTATCTGACCAAGTATACAGTTGATGTTTTCGCCGCTGGTCTGCTCATTCTGCCTCTTGAGCACGCCCTCATTGCCGACGCCATCTATTCTAGCTCGAAGACGATGAACGGACAGCACTTTGCCGAGGAGTTTATCAGACGCAAGAAGCTCGCCGACAAGGGCATTGTCGAGAAGCAGACGTCTGGCGACAGTAAGGCTGGAGGCTCCTCCAGCGGATGGAATGAGGTTGCCAAGAAGGGCGGCCACAAGGAGCCCGCCCCTGCCGGCGATGCGGCCATCCAGGCCGCCGGCTTCAAGGTTGTTCCCACGCGCAAGAAGACGGGCAAGAAGGTCTAGGAGCAGCTGTGAGGCGAGCTCTGGACATGGTGGAAATGAGCCACAATGAGATTCATAAAGCTAGCGTAATCATGTACTATCCGGCACGGCGATGTTGAGGATACTCGGACAGCGTTATTGCGTATGGTTAGTTGTTCATGGCGGGATCTCATCATGTAGCGTATCAGTGCAAGCGACTGTGTAGCATTGTCAAGAATCAGTCTTCCCTCGCAACGTTGAATGAGTTGAAGTGAGCATCTCTTCAAGTGACAATCATCAGGGTGGTGGTGGTGGATCAGACGCCCCGCGGTGAGTTCGGTGAGGGGCCAGTGAGCTGCTTATGTAAAAGTGACAGACAGCAGGTGAAAATTTGCCCCGCCCCCACCATGGAAATTTCGATTTCACAGGGCATCAAAATACCCCCAAACGCGCCGATTGACTCACCGGCGACGACGTCGACTTCAGGAGACGCTATTTTCAAGGCACCATTGGGCTGCTACGACGGATATCACAGCCACCCGCAGGTTTCGCATCGTTCTGTTTGAGTTGCGAAATTTCAAGGGTATTTTTCTCCTAAAGATTACCCCGCCGCGGGGCAGACTTCACCCACTATCGCGACAGTCTCATTATCGCAACCAATTTTATTCGTCTTGCGACAATAACTCACCACATCATGGCTGAACCCCAGCAGGCACCGGCCTCGCTGCTCTCAAAAGTCGCAGACGGCGCCTACATCGACGTGCTCACATCGCCTGTCGCGAAAGATGGCATCGCCAGGTTCGCATCCATTCTCGCACAGACCAGCGAGCAGCAGCAGCCGTCCGGATCCCTCTCCGAAGACGAGATCGCCGTCGGTCTTGCGGCGCTCAACGCCTTTTTGCAGTCCAACGTCACCGGCCCTGTCCTGGAGAATGTCGAAAGGGTAGAGAAGCTGTTTGTTGAGGCACTCGCCGCATCAGACACGTCCGCTGGCGAGGACACACTTAAGGTCCTGAGGAGGAAGAGTTTTAAGGAGTTGGAGGTTGACGGTGTCTCGCCGTATCCGTATATCCCCAACATCGAACTTTTCGCTCTGGCACGACACATCTTCACCGCCTCCGCCTCCGTCGAGGATGTGGTAACTCTCTCCGACGCCACGCGCCTCAGCATCCCTTGGACCCGTCTGCGCATCAACGTCTGGCACTTCAAACTCCTCAGCCAGCCCTCCCTCGGCCCCGGGTCCAACTTCGCCAAGGCATCGCAGTGGATCGACGTGCCCACGCTCGCGGAGCAGATCACCGCCGGCCTCGACGCCGTGCGCAAGCAGCTCCTCGATGAGGACGTCTGGGCCACCGGTGACAGCGCCGTCGCTTGGTCCCGTGAGGAGAAGGTGCAGTTCCTGCTGGAGGCGGCTAACACGCACATCATGCTCGGGCGCGACGACAAGGCGCGCGAAGCGCTTAAGGAGGCCACGCAGCTGAATAGCTTCGCGTACGCGCTCTCTGGTGCGCTGGGTAAAAGGACAAAGTTCCAGGAGAAGAGCACATCTCAGCTTGTCGTCCTCGCGAAATCAGATGCCCCAGTTGAGGCGGGAGAGGATGAAGAGAACAGGCCCGAGGCCGTGGCGCTCAACGACGATACCCTCCTTGAGGAGATCCAGTTCTCCAAGGACGCGACGGGCAAGCACGGCGAACTCGCCGCTGCACCTTCTGCGCTACCAGCCGCCCTCGCGGACCTCTCCCCAGACGCACAGCCGCGCCTCTCGCCTCTGGACCAGATCATCCTACTTACGGAAGCGACGCTAAAAGATACCTTCTCGCCCGTCGACACGCTGACTTCGGAAGAGGTCCTGCCGTACGCCGTCCGCGTGGTCTCGGACAAGCCGACAAACTGGCAGATCTACACGCAGGCGCTGCTGGTGCGCTCACGCATCGAGGTGCACCGCAGCAGGACCGTCGAGCGTGGCGTGCTGCAGATGCAGGCCGTCGTCGACCAAGTCGTCGTCGATACCTCCGAGGCGCCGCGCCCCAAGGCCGAAGACGTCGCTGACGTAGACGTGCCGGCTATCGCAGTCACATCCCCCGACACAACCACTACCACTACAACATCGCAACAACAGAAGCCAACCTCCTTCTTCCCCGCCGCAAAGGACACCGACACCGCGCCCGCACACGTCCGCCTGCAGTACATCCACGCCCTCTCCTCCCCGCCGCGCTGGCACCTCGAGTCCGAGCTCGCCTACTCCTGGGCCGGCGTCGGCTCCCTCGTCTCCGCGCTTGAGATCTTCAAGCGCCTGCGCCTCTGGGCTGAAGTCGCGCTCTGCCTCGCCTCCTCCGCGTCCGCCGACGACGAAGACGGCCGCGGCTCCGGCGGCGAGCAGAAGGCGCGCGCCATCGTCCGCTGGCGCCTGTTCCACAAGACCGGCACCCCGGCCGCCGTCGAGCATGCAGACCCCGATACGGAGCTCGAGGACGAGGAGGACGTCACGTACCTCAAACCAGACGCGTTCCAGGGCCCGGAGCGCGTGCCACCCCCGCCCAACGCCCCGCGGCTGTTCTGCATCCTCGGAGACCTGGAGAACGATCCCGCGCATTGGGAGCGCGCGTGGGAGGTCTCGAAGCACCGCTTCGCGCGCGCGCAGAAGTCGCTCGGCGAGCACTGGCTGCAGCAGAAGGACTGGACGAAAGCGCTGGAGGCGTACCAGGCCGCGACGCGGTGCAACCGCCTCAGCCCAGAGCTGTGGGGCCGGCTGGGCGACATCAGCCTGCGGATGGGCAATTTTGGAGATGCGGCGGAGGCGTACGGGCGCGCAATCGGGGCGGCGGGCGAGGTCGTCGGCGGGGAGGACGCGCGGACGTGGAGTAATTTGGGGAGTTCGCTGTGGAGCATGTACCTTGAGACGGTGGAGGATCTGAAGAAGAAGATGCTCGACGAGAAGAAGAAGGAGGATGATGATGACGACGACGAAGAGGAGGTGGAGCATGCGCAGAGCGATGTCAAGGACCCCGCGACGCTGCTCTCGCAGGCCCTGGCGGCGTACAAGCGCGGCGCGCAGATTGCGCAGGAGAACTGGCGCATCTGGGACAACGTGCTCACGCTCGCGTCGCGCATGCGGCCGCCTGCGGTGCTGGACATGGTCCTGGCGCTGCGGGCGATCATGCGGATCCGCAAGACGGAGGACGCGCTCGACGACGACGTGCTGCGCGCGCTCCTCAACGAGGCGCTGCTGACCAAGCAGAAGGCCGAGGACGACGGGCACGGCGTGTACACGCCCCCGCGCGGCACGGTGGACCGCGCGGTGGTCGCCCTCTTCGAGGAGAGCGTGGTGCCGCTGATTACGACGCGCTCGGAGCTGTGGGGGCTGATTGTGAAGTTGCGGGTGTGGCGGCGGGAGTATGCCGGCGCGGTGGACGCGGCGGAGAAGGGGTGGCGGGCGGCGATGGGGGCCGGGGCGGGCGGGGGGTTGACGGCGAGCGCGGCGGGGACGGGGGGCGTCGGGGAGGGGAGGAACTGGCTTGTGGATAAGGGGGCGTGGGGGGTTGTGGTGGAGAGGACGGATGAGTTGGTGAGTGTGTTGGAGAACTTTGGCGGCGAGGTGGAGGGGGTTGGGAGCAAGTGGAGGGGCAAGGCGAGGAGCGCGGTGAGGAGTGTGATGAGTCGTGGCAAGGAGAGTTGGGAGGGGAGTGAGGAGTGGAGGGTGCTGGAGGGGTTGATGGAGGGGTTGAAGTTGTGATGAGAGAAAGACAAGAGGTGTTTTGCTAGTTAGATGGGATAAACAAAAGAAACTTTTCGGTTTGATCAAACGAATGGCGGTGTATTTGGAGATAACTGACAGTTGCATGATTGCTGAGCTCAAGCTGCCAATATATAATCTTGCCGAACAGCAGTACTCATCTCGTTTACTTCTTAGGATAAAAGACTGAGAATTTTGAGGCTATGGATATTCAATACACGCCATGCTAGATTCAAGCAGCAACCCTCACCAACCCACCTCCATCACAGTCACGTCTTCATCATACACATCTAGCACCCCGTCTCTTTCTGATCCCGTAGAAGGACCCAGCCGTTGTCTTGCATCCGCAGTCTCCACTGTCCCAGCCCTTTCTTCCCCAGATATCCATTCTGCTCCTGAACATCCATCGGGGCCGCTCTTGTCTCCAGCAGCTTCTTATCCGCCGAATCAACAGCAAAAAATGCCGGAAAGGTCGAACTCTTGACCACATTCAACCCAGCCATCCTCGCTTGGATCAGCGCCGCTACCAGGACAATCGTCGACAGCACGACCTGACACGAGATCAACGTCATCCACCACCAGCGCACCTTGACGTACGTCTCGCTAACATACGCTTGCCCCGTGACGTACGCCTGCTCCGTCGTCAGGCTGTCGCGGAGACTATTCGTCAAGCTCCTCGCAACATTATTCGTCACGTTCCCAACCGCCTCGAAAAGCTGCTTCTCCGTCCCGTTCCTCTCCCGCCGCACAACGTCCAGCACGTTCAAGTACCGCGACGGCGCCCGCCCGCGCTCGTTCTCCGTCGTCGGGTACGTCCCGTTCATGGCGCTGGACAGGCTCTCGATCAGGGGCGTCAATGCCGTGCCGCCGTACGGGAACGCGACGCCCGGCTCCTGCGGCACCGTCACCGCCTTTGTCGTGACCTCCACCTGTTCCTTGGAAGTTGTCGACTCCGGCATGAGGAACGTGCCCTTCTCCACCTCGGCCGAGGAGTGGATCAGCGTCCGCGAGAAGACGTTGTTCTGCACCGAGACGTTGTAGCGCTGCGCGCACATGTAGAACATGACCTCCATCGCGCCGGTGGTTTTGGTCGTGGTGAAGATGACGGTGAAGTTGAAGAAGGCCGACTGCGGCACCTCGGCGGCGGGGAGGAGGGACGCCTGCCCGTTGTTGAGGCTTACCAGCCCGGTGAGGGACGGGGCGAAGTTGGCGAGGGCGCCGTTGGGCAGGGAGAGGCTGCGCGGCGTGCCGGTGTTGACGAAGCGGCTGCTGTTGCCGTTGTAATTGTACGTGAGCTGGTCGGTCATGTTCCACATCTTGGTGCAGATGGCGAGCGTGCTGAAGACGCGCCAGCGGCACTCGGTGGTGGGGCAGCCGGGCTGGTCGAAGGGGTAGAGGGTGTTGGAGTCGTGGCTGAGGCCGGCTTGGATGCTGGCGTCGTATGTTGCGCCTTTGATGTCTAGAGGCTATCAGTATCCAATGCGCGTCTGATTGCATCTGCCAAGAAGAGATTTTGTAGAGACTTACATGGGGAGTACCAGCTGACTGTCATGGGACTCCAAAATCGAACCAGACGAGCAACGGGGGAACTAGGCAAGATGGCAACCTGGCGCTCGGGATAAGTGACGGATGATTGCGTCAGGGCGGAAGTGAGCATGGCAGTCACCAATACGACCATAGATATGACGCTCAGCGGCCTACAAAGTGTCAGTATTGCTCGTATCGATGGCTATGAGAGACCACTTACCAGCCTTTCGTCGTTTTGACCAGCTGAAGACTCCCCCACGGTCCGCGGCTAGCAGCATCGAAGTCCTGGAAGTCCTTCAGGGTCCTCTGCTTGCGATACCAGAGCCATTTGAGTTGCGACAAGCCCTCCGACACCGGAATGACAAAGGCCGACCTTGCGACGGTTGCAAGCAGAGCGATTACTGTGTTGAGGGTGAGTCCCGAGGGCCAGTCGGGCAACTTTTTATTGTCGTAGTGGCGCAAGAGAATGTACAGTGCGCAAACTGATATGAGGCTGATGGCGCACCATATCAGCTCTTGCCACCATGCCAAAAAAGTTGCTTTCCAAGAAAGGAGCAGGTCTGTTTCGGGCGTCAGGTTTTGTTTCTCCGACATCTTTGGACTGAGATCTCTTTTGCCGTCCGAAGCGCCAGGTGTTGAGGAACCCGAAGACGGTGTCGAAGCTTGCGAAAGCAGATTTGCGCGATCTCTTCCAAAGTTCTGCGGCGACGGACCACGATTGATGCTGTCCTCGGTCATATTCGGGTTCAATGGACTATCTTGCGTTGCCGAATGGTAGACACTGGCGGCAATTTCTGCGCCAGGAACGCTCTGGTATCCGCGTTCATTGATTCGCCATGGATTCTGAACAGCATTGGTTGGCGATTGGTACGGTTCTAGTTCAGGACTCAGATCGTGTCTCGGGAAAGAATCAGGAACGCGTTCTGAGTGGCTTGCATTAGAGTGCTCCGTCGCCTGTTGCGCGACAGGCTTTCTTCGGAGTTGGAAGTCTTCAACCCCACTGTCCTGCAGTTGCATCGCGAGTGCTGTCAAGGAAGTCAGCTATGAGAACAACTTCATTGATTCATGAGATTGACGGGCATTGTCCCACAGAAGGAGGAATCAGTCTGGGGAAATCGCGGGGGAAAAGACGAAAACAAAATAGAGCCAGCTCATGTAAAATTTAGGCTCCAACGCTTGGCGAGGGAAATACGCACATGTCGGTGTTGTGGGTCAAGATCCTGGAATTGAAGTTCCAACAACCTTCGTCGCCCGGCCATTGGCCACGACATACACTATGCCAGGGGGAACCAACACGCCGAACCCCCAAAAAGGCTCGCTTAGCTGTGCGATTGCAACGTTTCTGCAGCTCAGCTGCGCTCAGTCCCGTTGGGGGTTGACGGATTGACGGGTTACTTGCTACTTCGAGGTAGCGTTCGCTCTTAAGATTAAAGAAGCTGCGGGATCCTCGTCGGGGTCCAAAAAGCGTCTCTATTGTCATTTGAATATTCCTCCAATCCTCATTATGCACGTGACGGATTTTGAAAGCGAGATTAGATATTAGATCAGGCGAAAGGATGTCGGGAAAAGTCATATTCCTCCTGCTGAGTTCGCAATACGTCAATCTCTTATCCCAGGTGGAACGGTTCAACACCAGGGAAGGAATTGGCGGCTCGCGATAGCAGTCGATAGTCACTAGGAAAAAGAACATCAATTGACGGTTCTATCGTCGAGACTTTATAGGCGCATCAAAGGTAGCACAAGTGACAGCAGAAACTCGATGAGAGGTGGCTGGAGTACTCCCAAACGGCGCATGGTAGACTGGTGATGGCAGATACCTTCCTATGTGATGGTTCTAGAAGTGTCTCTCGTCTATCTACTTATAATCATCCTTCCACAAATGCGACGGAATGTAGCTTGCACTCGTATGATCAACAGCGTTGTGACCTTAATCTCATCCGTTTCGCAGATTGCTTGGACCCTGGCAGTCTTGGTTATTATGCAGGTCAAGGTGAGCACGCGCAAGGCGCATGTCTTGGATAGTGTGCCCGCGATAAACAACACGGCTTCGCATAAAAATAACGAAAATGGCAGTTTACAGAAGCGAAGCTGAATTCTTACGTCACCTTCAACGATGGAAAGTCGCTGTGCATCAACAACTGGTCAGCTGGCGAACGATCCAGCTACCGGGTACGGCGTGAGGCGCAACGGAGAAAAAGGTTCTGGGGCACGACGGGCAGTCGTATGCCGGCACAGGCAGCCGTGGAGGTTGAATCATTGCGTCTTAGAAAACGCCGTGCGACAGAAGCCTGGCGATGGGATTAGGCAAGGTGGGATGCCGTCGGTGGTAAAGCGCGTCATGGTCCAACGAACTCGTACGAAGCACCAGTGGGGCGAGGGGAGATGATCCGTTGACCTAAACCTTGACATCGTCGTAGACTTCTTCCTACTGACGGGATCGTCAATGGCACGTCTCTGGAGACCATGACTGTCAATGCTGGGTGGACATGTTCTCTTGTCAGTCTCGTTGGTTGACCGTATTCAGTGAAGCTTCAAGATAGTATGTTGACGTAATAAAAACTTCGTCTCTCCCTGAGCTCTCCGCCGCCTGTGCTTCGGACAGAACTCAGCTAGAATGTCGCGCAGAGCATCTGCTGGGACAAAACAACGTTTGACTTGGATTGCTTGGCGCCGGTCGAGATTCGCGGGTGACGTGAGAATCGGACTGTGTGGGGGAAGAGAAGACATGAGAGATGAAAGAAGTAGTGCCGGAGGATGACAGGGCGTAAGCGAACCTGTCATCCCATTCGAGGGCTCAAGACGGCTAACTGGAGGAGAATCAGATGGGATGACAGCCTGCGGATTGCATTTGAAACTGGGTGTGCAAGATCAGTAACCATGGTTGTTGCTTTGGCCGTTATGTGATGACAAAGCTCACCAAGCTCTATAATGTGTTACTGAGATTGACACTGGCGGTCCGCAGGTGCTTCATAGTCGGCGCCCAGCGGCTCAGGGGCAGAAGCCACAGTCCTATGTAGCTGGGATGTTGATGCTTTCACTGCGGGCTGCATGACTAATGACCCGCCGGGAGCCATCGTACAAATCTGGACGCCCTAAGAATCGGACCTCATTGGAAGCAAAGACAGGAAAAAAAAAGAGAAGAGGTCGTCGTTTTAAAGACGAGCCTCCTTGGGGGCATCAAGAACTATCCCAAATCCCAAGGGCTCCACTGTCTCCACCGTCGGGCACTTGTCGTCCTCCGAACTGGCACTGCATGATCTGCATGACGAGAACCGTAACACCCACTGCGAAGGATCTGATTCGTCAACGGGCGTTCACGATGGAGATGTGGTGGGTCTTCCCGCGTCACATCGTAGGCGGGAGTTGTGCGACAGGGACTCCGGCGGTCTATTCCGAGATGTTTTACACGATGCCTTGGACAGGAAACTTGACGACTTCAACAATCTTTTTTGATGGACGCGGATTAAGTAATACGGACGGACTTTTTGACCTTGGCGTTGTCACTTTTCCCCTTCTTCAACATTATAAATACTCTTTTCAAACTTGGAGTTCGTCTTGTTTTCTCATGCTGGTTCATCGCATCAAGGGTTTAGATCTTTCAACACTTCTTTTGATAAATTCTTCTCCTTTGCTTGGCCAACATGGAATTCCTCCAGCCACCGAAACACTTTCTCAGCACTTGGGCAGAGTCATCTCTGCTCAGGAAGATGGACGTCTGGACATCGTTATGTCTGGGCATCATCCTCCTCGGCGTCTTCGCCGTCCTACCCCACATGCGCAAGCCCTCTCGCAAGCTCCCTTGGATTAATCCCCCAGAGTCACTGGATCTGTTCAACAGCGAAAGGAAAAAAGGATTCCTGTTGAATGCCAGAGGCTTGATGGAGACTGGCAGAAAGAAGTTTCCTGGCCAGCCCTACAGATTCATGACGGACGTCGGCGAGACCGTCGTCATCCCACCGGAGTTCATCCACGACATTCGCAACGACCCCGGGCTGAGCTTCATGGATGCCTTCGCAGACAACTTCCATCCCCGACTATCTGGATTTGATGGTTTTGCAGTCGGTACCAGGCCCGATCAGTTGTTCCAAGTTGTCATCAAAAAGTGCATCACCAAGTTGTTGAGTAAGTCGTCTCCAACTCCACGTCAACTCTGGCAGTCTACCCCACACCCCACATTGCCGCAACTCGCTCCTCCACATTGCAACGGCAGCACTGACACTCGTCTCCATCTCTCAGACCAGATCACGGAGCCGCTGTCATCCGAAGCCAAGTTCGCCGTCGACCTCCGATTCGGAACATCCACGGGTAAGCCTCCGCACTGTAGCGTCACATCGCACCGACTAACACCGTCCCCCGACACACAGAATGGTGCGAGTTCAACATCAAAGCCGACGTCCTCGACATCATCTCCCGCCTCTCCTCCCGCGTCTTCCTCGGCGACGAGGTATGCCGCAACGAGGCCTGGCTCGAGGTCACAAAGTCCTACACCGTCAACGCCTTCATAGGCGCCGAGACTATGCGCATGTACCCCAGCTGGCTGCGACCGCTCGCCCAATGGTTTGTCCCGCAGTGCAAGGTCCTCCGCCAGCAGGTTGCCGACTCTCGACGCATCATCGAGCCCGTCCTTCAGAAGCGCAGGGATCTGAGGGCGCAGGCGCGGGCTAAGGGCGAGCCGATTCCAAGGTTCAACGACGGGCTGGACTGGTTCGAGGAGGAGAGCCGCGGGGCCAAGTATGATGCCGCTGGGGCGCAGTTGGGGCTATCTGCTGTTGCGATTCATACGACTACGGATCTGCTCGTGGAGACAATGTTGCGGATTGCTGAGCACCCTGAGCTGTTTGCTGCGATAAGGAAGGAAATTGTGGAAGTTCTCAGCGCTGAGGGCTGGAAGAAGACGGCTTTGTTCAACATGAAGTTAACGGACAGCGTTTTGAAAGAAGCGCAACGACTCAAACCGGTCACCTCAGGTCGGTTATAAGTCCTTGTTGCGGAGCAAAGGTAACTTGAAACTAACAATTTCGGCAGCCATCATGTCCCGAGTCGCAACCCGGCCAGTCACCCTCCCGAATGGTCTCCAACTCCAGACAGGCGAGCGATGCGTCGCTGACCTTGGAAGAATGGTCGATCCCACGGTCTACGAGAATCCCGACCAATTCGATGGATACCGTTTTGTCCGTATGCGAGGAACTCCGGGACTCGATGCCCAAGCCCACCTCGTGAGCACCTCGCCCGAGCATATCGGCTTCGGACATGGCAAACACGCCTGCCCCGGCCGCTTCTTTGCAGGAAATGAGTTGAAGATTGCGTTAGCGCACATTATCATGAAGTACGACTGGCAGCTCACGCCTGGGTACAAGCACCGCTGGGAGGAATACGGCTTTGGATGGTCATCAGATGGTATGGCCAAGTTGCTGATGAAGAGGAGAGATAGTCCCGAGATGGATATCGACAACTTTTGAATGAGCCCAGCGACGGTGTGTCCTGTTGAACACCAGGTTAAGTTGCATGCGGAGGCATATTTGCCGGAGGTATTGGATAAGTTAGTGGAAGGCCCCCGCCCTTTGCCTCGTACGATTGCTGCGCTTTCACTTGTCATGGGTAGTTTTGGGGGAACCCAAGGGGGCTTCCTCGCATTGAGCATCATGGAGATAGCTGGAGGTTTGGATATCGCATATTTTCAACCCAAGTTCTCAAAGTCGAAGATCCTATCTTCGGTCCGTCTACTCTTAATACATATCTTCATTCTCAGTTTGAGTTTCTTCTTGGGAATCATCATCATCCTCGTTCTGATCTCCTCGGAGGTCCTCAGCCTAGTTCGTGTCAGTATCAAGTTCTCTCCAAAAGCCAGAACCGCTAGTGCTCACACTTTGACCGCCATCGGTATTCTGCAGCTCCTTCATCTTGTAGACTTGGTCCGGCAACTCAACGCCCTTCGGCGCAGTAATCATGCCAAACTCAACAAGTCCGTCAAAGTGATGCCCCCACCAGCTGCGCCCGTAGAACCCAACGATTCTCTCATCACCCTGCACCTCTGTTCTCTTGTCAGCACTATCATCGAGCTCATCCTGATCAGCCCACTTACCCAAAGCCAAAGTCTCCTCCCGCGTCTGATACGGGTCATCCTCGTTCCCCGACAACGCGCCGCCGGCCTTCCCGTTCTCAAAGTGGATCCTCATCCCACACAGAATGTTGTCTTCCCTCGCGACTTGAATCTTGACAATCTCCTCGCCCTTGGGCCAACGCACATCCTCGGCCGCGTGCCCGCCGAACTCGTGGAGATGATCACCGCCCGCCCACCTGCTGATCCGCGGCCCGCAGTTCACCTTGGTGCCGTCGGGGAACTTGACGTACGCGCCGTCGAGGATGCACCCCGTCCGGACGTCGATGCTCGACGCGCGCAGAACCTTGCCGTTGGGGCTCTTCTTCGTGAGTAACGTCGCCCAGCTCCAGAATTTGTCCTTGCCATCGTCAGACTCCTCCAGGTCCTTGGTCATCACAGACCTCTTGCGCAGCACGAAGTCCGATCCGGGGATGCGGACGTACTCCGACGAGGCAAACATCCTCCACAGGTCCTTCACCGTCTTACTCTTGCCATTCATGCCTAGAACGTGGAGTTTCAGCTCCTCCTCTGGATCGAACCGGTTCTCCAGCTCTTTGCGGCCGAAAAACACCTTCTTATACGGCTCCGCCACACTCGGCTCCTCCTCCGCCTCCCCGTTGAATTCGATCGCCGCAATCCCCGCCATGCAGTAAATCTCGACGCCAACATCGTCCGTCTCGGGGTTCATCAGAGACACAACAGGCGCACTCGTCCTAGCCTCCGCCTCCTTGATCTTCTTATCCCCTGGCATCCAAAAGTGAGGCAGCATCCGGAACGAAAGCGCATCCCTCAAATCCCACCGCGCATCGTTCATTGTACGGTCGCCGTCGACATAAACCTCCGGCTCGCGCGTATGCGCCGCCCGCGCCGTCATCGTCAAAAAGTTTCGCGCCCAGTGCCGCGGATACCCCCGCGCCATGATTCCGGTAGTATGCGGCGCCCCGAGCGCGTGCCCGACCTCGTGCAGGAACGCGCCCTGCCCAACGCAGCACGCCTCCCAGAACGTCGCGCACTCGCCGTTGTCGTTGCCCACCGTTCGCCCGGGCACGCGCGTATCCCGCAGGCACTCCGTCACCTCCTCGAGGAAGCGCGGGAACGAGTATGCCAGGTGGCTGCCCATCATGCCGAGCGACACGCCCTCGGGGTTGTGGCAGCCCAGCGCGGCGTGCCCGAGGATCATGTTCTGCGCCGTGGAGAAGTGCGCGTCGAGGAGCATGCCCGCGATGACGGGGCGCGAGGACTCCTCGAACGGCGCGCCGTGGGACGCCAGCGCGTCGAGGAAGTAGTCGAAGAGCTTGTCTCTGTTGCGTGCGGCCTCGTTCTGCTGTGCGACGTCCGCGTCGCGGAGCTCGGCGACGGTCTTGCTGGAGCGGATGATGTGCACCTTTGCGGTGGACTGCATTCGCGGCGCCGAGTCGTCGGCGAACAGGAAGGATTGGCTTGTCGTGTCGGCGGCGAATTCCTCCTCGAGGCGGAAGGAGCGCCGGCCGAGACTCTTCATGCGCATGTCCTCGGCGGTGAAGGCTTGCCACATGTACGCGGCCATGCGCATCTTCGCGACGGCGGCGTCGAGGGAGGAGTGCGCCGTTGAGAGGCGGCCGTATTTGGAGGGCGGGCAGTCGATGAGGAAGGGAGAGTCTTTGGCGACCATGATTGCGAGGTGCAGGGCGGGCGTCTGGAGTAGGGGGATGTAGTTGAGGGTAAGGGTTGTGGGAGTGGGGTTCTCGGCGTCGGTTGAGGAGCGGGTGATTGTAAGGACGTTTTTGCCGGGGGAGAGGAAGGCGATGGCTTTGAAGCGGGAGGCGTCGAGAGGCCACGTTTGGGGCGGGAATGTCTTGGTGGTGCCGTCGGATGATGAGATTGTGACGAAGTCGTTCCATGGGACAGTAGTGCCGTATATACCTTTGATGATGATACATCGCTTTGAAGGAGATGGTGTTAGTGCTAGTGCTGGAAGATGGCTCAGGGGTGGTTGTGGTTTACCTGATGGACGGTTTCACCATCGTGAAAGTTCTCGATAGTAAGACGGGCTTTCATGTTGGCAGCAATGTCTTTGGAGACAGTCTGGTGAGACACGCGCTGGCGCTTAGGAGGAGGCATATGGGAACGCATTTCGACGGTTGATGTGTTGGTGTTTTCGAGATCAATGTACATGTCTAGTCTCTGGAGTTTAATAGCAAAGATTGACTTTTGGTAAAGGTAGTGAGAAAGCGGCTTGAGGTGATGTCAGATGAATTCGAAATCAGCTAAAGGAGATCTTCTGTTCCCTCTTAAATACACGTCGAATGTTAACGCTGCAGCCCCTTTCGACATCCGATGTTGGAGATGGCCTCACAGACACGAGATGGCGTTCAGGCAGAACTGCCTTCTGATTGGTCTGCCCGCGCCGCTCTAGCCGCTCTGCCTAAACTTCCCCGGCCCCGCGCCCCACTTTCCCGGGCCCATCCTTGGCCGGACCGATCCCTCGGATTCGACTCCAGGCAGCAGCACGTGTCTCGATAGCACGAGCCAAGGTGCATATCTCTGCAAGTTTCGTTAAATATGGTGTTTTCTACCATCTCATACGACTGCGAATAAGCGAAGGACATCAGCGGCACAGAGGCAATGACTCAGTAACACTGCCTAGATCGGTCAGCGCAAAGCGATCGTAGACGCATCCATGGTAACATTGAAGGTGTAGGCAAGCACTTGCCTCGCCGCACGAGCTTCAGAAGAAGATTCGGTATAAATTTTGGAGTGGCAGCCACTAGCCTCAATGGATGATCAGAGCTGCTGGACATCGAGCCGCCTGGGCCCTAGTGCATTTGTACCCTTATGATATTAGCCCGTATCGCGCAGCTCGCCTTTAAAATGCCCGATGAAGGAACTTTGCTAGTTCTCACTTAGCCGTTCCAGCATGATGTAAAATTCAGGCACGGCCGAAAGATGAAGACATTCTCGTCAACGTAATTGACTTAAGGAATTTAGGGATCCGAATTGGCCATATGCCTGTTGAGCACCACAGCAAAGGGGTGTCTCTTCTGTTCCTTCGAATGGGCTCTGTCGAAATTCATCTTCCTCAATCGCCAATCAGGGCTTGAAATCAACCCAAGGCACGAAACCGAAAATGTTGACGATCATCGCCAAGACCCAAATAAGCATTGCCACACCCTATCGGAGTAGCTCGCGGGCCGTTGCAAAGCGGAAGCGCCGTTGGACGTCGCTTTTGTTGCGTTTGTTCAGGGCATTACGACACAATGAGTTTTTTTTTATCTCAAAACGCAAGAATGGGCTTTTGCCAGACCTGATGCTTTGTAGCCAGTAGACGCATATTCGGCAGCACAGCTCTGGAAGCAGCCCGCCTGTCAAGCGACAGATTTACTCCCGTCTTCTGGGTCTCACAATTTGCGAAGATCAAATGCTGACAGACAGTACAGGAGACCAGGCTGAAAGCGAAGAGCATAAATTAGTAAAATGGGAGTGCTGTAGACTTGTGTCATTGTCAGTCTTTTCTAGATGCAGAAATTGGATTGGTGTCATGCAGGTTTAAGATACATCCGTGGATGAATCAGACGACACGAGCGAGGGTGCGGAGACCTCAAAAGAAGAAGGCTGCCATGCAGGCGTACCTAACAAATGCACGTCCACCTGCATAGCAAAAGTGGCTCATCAGCCATTGGACTATGCGGCCCACCCTCGACCCCATACATCAACTGATTGAGTCGCTTGGTTTGCATCTCTGCGGGGTTTCGTCGTCGTCTACCAAGCCGGAGTGGCTGGAAAAGCCGCCAAGATGCAACTTCATGCAAGAGGCTGATAAATCCTTTGTAATGAACGCAACCTTTTTGCTATTAAAGTGAGGAGTCCAGTCGGCAGAGCAAAATGTGAACATCCCGGTGTATTCTTCCTTGCTCATTCAAAGGGAGCCAGCAGAGACCGTAGTCTCTTGATGCACGAAATGGACAGCAACTTGGAGTCGTTGAGAGCGATTTCTCGCAAGCATTCAAAAACGATTCCCCAGCTTCTCTCAGATATTCAGCGGTGCCAATCGACTCAGCAAAAGGATGTCAGCATTCTTAAAAGATTGGAATGTCTTCATATATCCAAGCAACAACGAGCCGTTGCCTGTAAATCAATTGCAGGCGCCACCAATCCGAAGATAGTGCGCATGTGGCGACATCAGATCGATGCTACGAAAGAAAAGAACTACATCGCCTTGTCATACACATGGGTTGCATCTGAATACGAAAGTGACGCTTCTGGATCTTACGAAGTCCAGGAAAGCTCAGGCAGGGCATTTCATCACTCTCCAGTTCGAGCAACCATTTTCGATCGAATCATTCGATACATGAACACCATCAACGTGAGCCTTCTCTGGATCGACCGCCATTGCATTGACCAAGGCACCTGCAAGGACAAGGCATGTACTTGCGTGCGGTGTAAACAAAAGGCCCGCGCTTTGCAAGTCATGGATCTGGTTTACAGCAAAAGTTCTTACCCTGTGGCATTGCTATCAAGACCAATCGAGTCCCGCTGCGAGATCGAACTACTGGCTGATATTATGAAGAAGCGATTCAAAGCTGGAAATCGATCAATGACTGGCCGAATGCGCAAAAGAGCCCAGAGAGCACTTCGTTTGCTGGAATCAATCACCAATGATCTCTGGTGGACAAGAGGCTGGACCTTCCAGGAGAACTATCGTGCGGGAATCAATATGAAGCTTCTCATACCTCTATCACCAGAGTTAGAGGGTCTGAAATTTTTAATGGATGATTTCATTACTATTTCATTACTGATCAGGTTGAGGGAGAACTATCCATCAAATCTGTCGATTTCATGGAAGCGGTCACTCTCTTCTGCGAGGAATACCAGAAAGCCGAGCGCCACCAAAATGGAGCAGAGACCTGTGTCATTCAGGGTATCCTGAGCAAAACCAGAAAGTACACCATTATCCTCCCCAAAGACGCATTCATGTTTCCTGCAATCGCCTCGGATCTGAGCAAAAGAGACCTAGGAGAACCTTGGGATATTCTCCCCATAATAGCCAACTGCTGTCAGTACCCTTACTATCTCGATCCACAAAAGCTACTTCAGAACGACGCCAGTCGCAATCTATCGATACTAGCCATGTGTCTCATTAATGGGGAGATTCTTAACAACAATCCGTCAGGCCCATATCCAGTGGCAGGAATGAATGTGTTTGAGTACTTGGAAAAGCTATGCCTGCCATCGTTTGCAGCGCCTCCCGATCGGGACCTCACCTATCGCAAAGGTTGCCGATTCCACCCGGTTTCCCTCCATGAAGCTGGCATTACGACTGAAGGATATTTATGGGAGCTTGGAGATATCATCAACACCAGGTATCTGTGGAAACCCTCTCGTCGCGCGTATCCCATGTTCAACAATGAGCGATTCTCAAAGGAGGAAGTTGATCAACTAGCTCGGCTTACGAAAAGGTTTGGGGGTTACCGGAGAGTTCCTCTCGCAGATGGTATCCAAAGGCTCTTAAGCAGTGGGTATATGGGTGAGAACATAACGTTTGCGAGGAGGCATATGGAGGCCATGGCTAAAGAGGTAGCGAGGGCTGTTGCTAAAGGACACCAGCTGAGACTTGGACGACTTTGCAGCGGGCATGGCCCACAACAGCAAACCGCCATCTTCCTGTCGAATCATAAGTGGACATACAGGCTTCCAGAAAAGGAACATCAGGGGTACGTCTTCACATCCTCATTAGACAATGAGAATGCGAATGACTTAGATCGACATGTATGTGTCGAAGTCAGCTGCGTGAGGTCTGACGACAATATCCCTCAGCTGCACACCAGACGCGGGATTCTTGGACTGTGTTTTTTTCAGGGTCACAAACCGGAAAAGGTCATTTTCCCGTGGCCATCTTCGCTGTTGAAAGTATAAGCGCCATCATAGAGTTAGTCTGAAGTATGGCCCAAAGCTGGACACTGTTCCTTTTCTAACTTGATACAAGGTTCATTAGCTTTGCCTTGAAGCGGCATCTGAAGCCTCCCATTGGCACTCTACGCTTAACGAACAATTTTAGATGCAATGAATATTCACTTCATAATTGTGATTTGAGGACATCATTGATACTCTCTTGCCATGATGCTTGCAGGAGTTCACCCTATTTCTTCTTGCTGCACTAAACAGTGGAATCACGGGGAAGAAAGCTGCATAATAAGGATTGAGCTTAGCCTGTATCACTTTCATGGCTAGTATCCTGACAATTATGCTTGACTGTTCCCTAATGAACCCTCACTGTCAATCACAAAAATGGGTTGGCAATGTGCTCATGAGCTAGTATTCCTTCCGCTTGATAACGAAGTACAATTCATTCAGGTCTTTCATAGGTGCGACAGGATCTGGTCTAGCTTGGGTTTGCCGGATCCTATCATCCTACTGCCCCATTATCCCACCGGCCAGGAGTGGGTTCTGAATCTGTCGCGAAATCGCAGTCTGTCAAAAGCGGATTGAGACTTTTCTTTCGCTGAAATTGGAGATTTCCCGGCTGGTAGGGCTTGAATAAAATCGGGACGGGATTGGAAGTAAGATATATTGCATCCCACTCTTACCCGGCGGGATATCACCTGTCAACTTTCACGGGGAAACAGGGTTTTACCGTCTTCACCCAAACGCTTGATATGTCTGGCCCTGCAAACTCGCTCATTATACAACTCATCAACTCTTATGGAAACTCGCGACACGATATCGCTTCACAACCGGAGCTTGATTCGCCTGGTTGCTCCTCCGTATTGTTTTCGCTCCGAACGAATCGTCCTGGTTCCCATCGAGCAACGTCTAACAGTTGGAAATTTCCCATCAAAACGATTGACGCATGATCAGAGACGACAGCTTTGAGGACATAACGATGTACAAAAGATAGTCAATCATTTGGACACATACTTGCCACTAGACAAAGCCAATAGTATTATTACCTTAGAAACTTTGATTAGAGGCCGATAGGTGATGGTCCAAATTTTCAAAGCCAATGGCAACGATCATTACCTTTTGTTTTTAGGGTTGTTGATGACAAGGCCGCTGTTCTATATCCGTCACGCGCAACTTTAAATCCCCTGGCATGTCTAGAAGCTTGTCAACTCGCGTATTCATATCGACTCCACGGATGCCAAACCTCCCAAATGAGAGTCAGTGATATCACCAATCAAAGTCGGAGACACATAACAATTTGAAAATTGCTACAACCGAAGAGCCCAAACGCCCAAGAACTTCGAGTGTATTCTTCATCTCGGTGCCTGTGATGTGTCGTGACACTTGGCATGACACCAAAACTGACTCTGAGTTTCTGCTCTGCCAAGTGTAACATATCATTTTCATAGACTGAACCTCGTACGACGTTTTATGATAACTCAACAAAATCCTGACTTAATCTCTGCACTTGACCTTTTCTCCAGGAAACCAGTGGAACCTTGAGGGATACGTGGCGCGTCCATTGAGACTCAGTGCGATTCTTCTCCCAGTGGAGGCTGCTCAGTAGCAAGTTGCGCATTTGCATGGTCGATTACGTTCTCGGTCGACGTCCTGCTTGCTTTCATCGAAGCCTTCGTTTTCACTTTGTCACTTCCCAAAAGTATAAATTCAGAGACCTTTCTCTCGAAATTCAACCTTTTGAGATCATCACTCAACACTCTACTCACAAACAACTCCTTTTCATCCAAGTCACCAAAGCTTTTAGTCAATACAACGACGTCAAATCTTCCCAAAACCATCAGTAAGGATCCTTACCCTTTCGGCTCAGCTCTATAGCATGGGACACTGACATCATGGCGTAGAAATGAAGACCACCTTCTTCCTCGCTGTCGCCGCTCAGGCTGCTCTCGTCTTCGCCAACTGCAGAGTCGAGATCCTCGACGGCAACTCGTTCCAGCTCGGCACCGCCTGCATCCCCAAGGGAGGCCAGGGACCTGTCGCAGTCAATGGCCGCAACTACTTCGTCACCGCCACCACCAGCTGTGGCCTGGGCTTCCTCGGCACCCAGACCCACCCGTCTGACTGGCAGCTCAAGCTTCTCGGCAACTGCTAAGCGACTGAACGACCCGACGACTCTTCGAACAAGATTTTCACAGATTGAACTGATAATCTCGTGCGTGGACACTTAAGATGGGCGAGGATGAGGTTGGGATATGGAGGAGTGGTCGTCACAAAGCCCGGGGACTTTTCAGAGAGGGACCGTCTGCATGACTGATTGTCCTGTTTGCATAGGATAGTAGTCTCAATACTCACTGGAAAGTTCGCCAAATGTGATTTGACCTTTTTCTATATAATGCTGTTGTGAAAAATACTGAAAAATGTGCTTGGTTCTATTCTTGAACTCCTTGGCTTCAATTCAATCGCTTAAGGCCCTAGGTTTTTGAACTGCCCCTTGTGATTGTCTGTCATTTAATGTAAGTATTCTACTTTCCTGGTAACGCCAGGTTGCTTCTCGTGGCATGGTTTCACGTCTTGTGACGTCGCAGTGGGCACAGCTGCATTCGAAGACTTTCGAAGTTTTCATCAAAGTCATACGAATCCACCTTATTCATACGCGGCACAGACGATAGATGATGAAATTATACATTTTTGGTGCCGTTGTCCCATATGAGACTATCAATTGTGACGATATATATCAGTCGTCGTGTTTTCAGCGGCTTCGGCGTCTGTAATAACATCGAAGAGACGCATCTAGGACCCTTCACCACAGCACATGACGTAGGTGAAACTCATCTTAGAATCTTTACTATTTTCTTTTTAATTGAGTTTGGCCTTGATCTATGACTTTGATAACAGACCTGTTCTCCTGGGTGGCCTCCTCAAGAAGACATCATTAGAGCCAGTACCTATCACAACTTCAATGTTGCAGCAACCCTAATTGAATAGGCAAAGCACCGCATGCCTTTGATAAAACAGTGGTGGGACGGAAAGTCGTGTATGAACGTGCTATCTTGGAGCCCGGACCGGCCATAAAATCTCCTGTCTATCTGAATAAGGTATCTCTGCTCCCTTGCTGATTGCATCCATCGAAAACATCGCCATGATTTCCAAGTCTAGGTTCAACAACGAGGACCACATTGAGCAGTTGTGCAAGGGTTTGTGTTGAAAGCTCCGTCACATGAACAAAGGCAATCGCTGGCCTTGCTTCCGGCCAAGAACCCTACTTTTGTTCAGCCAAGTTCTAATCATTGAGAGTGCGGAAGTGTGGAATATCTTACAGCAACACCCATCTCTGGCGAGCAATTCATGCAACTGCGGCATCACTTTGAGCGTATATTCTGCGTCACGTTTGGTTCAAACTTACTGCCTGACAATATTGTGAGCCACAATCACCCACAAAAGAGTATTTCAAATATAACATACCTGTTCTTCCGGTGTCTTTGCTTCCCTCGGCCTATCGGTGTGGGGCGGAATTGCAGCAACCATGGCTACGAAGACTGAGAGCAAGACAACTAGCTTCATTCTGGCGTATGATTGGTTGGAGTAGGTTGTGCGGAGAAGTCTGTAAGTGTACCCTGAGGATTGGCGCTTACAGTAGGGCGAAAGTATGGAATATGGCAGTAACAAACGAAAGTATGAGAGAAAGTTAATATCGCATGCTCCGTCGAGGGACAGATTCCGTTTTATGGGATTGCTGGTCACTTTTGCCTTGCGACCGTAAGGTAGTGAACCAAATGAGCTTGGTGGGTTTCCGAACATGCGACGCGCTCGGCATGTCATAGACCCATTCAATATTCGTCCTTTACGACTCATGTTCCCTTCAAAATACCCCAATCGCAGCAACCAGGAAAGTCGAATGCCTCAAATCTGGCAAGGGGCTGAACTCTATTTGACTGCTAGTCTGGTCGGTATCCTTCTGTCCTGCATCGAAGCAATCCATACGGAAAATACTGTGTTCGCCGTTGGAGATCCGCAGATCGACTTTTGCCGCATGATTCAAGGTGAAACGGTCACACTGGTGCATCACTGGTACCTGCTTGGCGCAAACCAGAGCGTAGTACCATAGCCCCAGATCAACAATTCCAAGATCATGGCAGTCAGACCAACGTAAAGTTTTGCATATATCTATAAGAAGGCTGCCGATTGAAAACAAAGAGTAGAATTCAAAGCATCTGTACCATCCAGTCTCGATAACGAAACTTGTATCGATTTCAATACCACTCACACGCAGGCTAAGTTGCAGTCAGCTCTCACAAGGTCGTTTTCATTCATACGTGGTAAGGCACGGCTCTTGCATTTCCTCGCAGGCCTCGAGGCGCAGACCAAACCAAGCATCAATCTATCTCAGGCGTCGCTTTGCGCCCGCGTGATTACCTGATGGAGCTGCCCGCAACTTGGCCTGCCGACTCGGAGCTGTCCTCCTTGTCTTGTCGGCTATTCTCCGATGGTCCCGCTGGCTCGGGTTGACACGAACCCCACTAGAAATTCGAACTCCAAAGGGTTGCTCCCACCGGCAGCGCCCACCGGCTCGACTGAAACGGTTGCTACTTGTCTCATAAAAAAGGCCGCTTTGGTTTCGGACCTCTAGAAGCATTGGACGGCGCTTCCTTCAATTTGCCTACTTTGGTGCGTACAGGCACTATTTTTGTCGGACGGTCTGGACCAAGAATTGAACGAACGTATTCGCTGTCAGGTTTCTCGCGCGTGTCAGATGACTCGGACAACTTCCTAGGTATTTGACGCTCCCATTTTTCCAAGGGTTGAGATCATAGATATTATTCAGGTATCTCGGTGAGTTGTTGAGCGCCGACGCCGATTTGGTAACGGGCGGGAGATTGCCATTGGGGCCTGAATCGGAGTCGGGAAGACGCCAAAACTCCGCCAAGGAGTACCGCCTTCGGCGCACCGAAGTAATATGAATCGTTGATGTTGATTTTGCATCCCTCTCAAAGTCCTCAGTTATCTCAACCATCCTTGGCCGACTCCTTTATTGACGTTGAATCAATTGTGGCAACTCGGACTCTGTCGTCGTCTCTAAGTCATGGCAGCACCCTGATATGTATGCCTCAGAAATGCGTCCGATTCTCACTTGACGTCTAATTGTTCTTGTGCGTCTTAACGACATACGCTGTGGTTAACGAGACCAGTATTGAGAAGATAGAGGTTGGAAATGCTATACGGTATGTCTTTAACCAAACAGTTCAGGCACAAGCGTCGCTTCCCATGCATTTCGGGGATGTCATTTCAAATAATAGGTAGTCTTCAAGACGATGTCGGTGTTCCAATTGACGTGACGGGGAAAACCTTCAGCGGTGATCAGTGGGGCCTCGGTGCTTGATTTCCACACACAGATTCCCATCAGGGACGGGTGCTCAACAAGAGCGCTTTCTTATGTGAGCTCAAGTTGCTAACATCTCAAAACCTTCTGATCTGTAAAGGTTGTCAACATCGTGTACTGAGACGGAACTTCACGAAACTCACAGCTGTCCCCCAGCTCCACAAACCCACATGATCCAGAAATGGCTTCGAATGATGCACGGCCATCATGTGCTGTGGCTGAAGCCGCTGACTAAGATGAAAACCAACGAATCTGTCCTAACTGCAAGGGGACCCTTTCCAGCAACCTATCAATACGCGTAATGAGACACCACAACCGAACGAGTTGATTCGTGTTCCACGAAACAATCAACCATGTCACCGCCTATTCAACCGACGGCATCCCATGCCGCAAACGACCTCTCCGACGCAGCCCTGGGAGGCCCAATCGCCTTGAAAGATGGTCTCTTCGTCGACGGCTACGGTCGGACCCTGGCGCTGCACGGCCTCAACATATCCGGGGCCAGCAAGCTGCCCACCACGCCGAACGGCCTGTCTCACCTCACGGAGGGCTTCTTCGAGCACCGGACCGTCACGTTCGTCGGCCGGCCGTTCCCGCTTGAGGATGCACCGCTGCACTTCCGCCGGCTGCAGGCCTGGGGCCTGCCGCTGATCCGGCTGCTCGTCACATGGGAATCCATCGGCCACGCCGGCCCGGACCCCCGGACGGACCTGGACCTCGAGTACATTGAGTACCTGCGCAAACTCGTCGAGATGATGCCCGCGTACGGCATCAAGTGTTTCATTTGCGCGCACCAAGACGTCTGGAGCAGATTCAGCGGCGGCAGCGGTGCACCCGGATGGACGTTTGAGGTTGCTGGCCTGGACGTTGAGGCCTTCACGGACACGGGGGCCGCATATGTCCACGGGCAAGATGAGCTGCGCCGCGCGACTGCGCCGGTGAATGAGAAGGAGCCGAGTGGCCCGTTCGTGTGGCCGTCAGGGTACCAGAAGCTGGCTGCATCGACGATGGCGACGCTTTTCTGGGCGGGAGACGCGTTTGCGCCGAAGTTGGTATGCAGCCGACAGACCAAATCTGGCAAAGATGAGACGGTTTCGGTGAAGGACTTCTTGCAAGATGCGTTGATTGAAGCTTTTGGGCGGTTGGCGGATGAAGTGGCTGACCTGGAGGCCTGCATCGGTTTCGAACCGATGAACGAGCCACATCGTGGCTTGATTAACCTGCATGGCTTCGACGGCTGGAACTACGACACAGATCTTCACATCGGCCATTACCCATCACTGACGCAGGCCCTCGCGTTAGCTAGTGGCTACGCACAAGAGGTCGACTACTACGTCAAGTCATGGCCCTTTCCCACACGTATCTCTCATCGATCTGTGGTGGACCCGAAGGGCCGGTCAGCTTGGTTGTCTTCCAAGGGGAAGAACCTAGGACTGGGCGAGTGCGTATGGCGTGCTCACGGAGCATGGGACTGGGACGCGTCAAAGAAGACACCAAAGGTTCTCCAGAAGAACTATTTCGAGGTCGATCACCGTCCCGGACGCGAGGGGACACCAATTGAATGGTACCGCGACTTCTACGCCCCTTTCCTAAAGCGCTTCTCAGACCGCGTCTCACGGAAATCACCACGCCAATTTTGTTTCATCGAGCCAATACCGAACGAATTCATGCCTCCTTGGGTAGATGACAGCTCAGGAGAAGCCAAAAGTCCAAAGAAGCAGACCTACGCCACAAAGACAGTCATCGACACAAAACGACCTGACAACCTCGTCTTCGGGCCTCACTTCTACGATCTCAACGTTTTATTCAGCAAGCACCACTCATGGATGAGCGTCAACGTGCAGGGTCTTTCCAGGGGCATGTTCATCCTCAAGGCACTCTACTTTGGCGCGCGGGCACTGAGGAAGAACTACCGCGCGCAGCTCGGCAACATCATCAAGTACGGCAAAACCTCCCTCGGCGACCACGTGCCCGCGCTCATCGGCGAGGTCGGCATCCCCTACGACATCAACGGCGGCGAGGCCTTCGCCACTGGCAACTACGACAAGCAGCGCGAGCTCATGCACGCCCTCATCGCCGCGATGGAGGACAACATGGTCGGCTTCACGCTGTGGAACTACAACCCGGACAACCGCGTCGAGTACGGCGACGGCTGGAACAAGGAGGACTTCTCCGTCGTCAACGGCGACGCGGAGGAGGTGCCCGGGCGCATCATGCAGGACTACGCGAACGCGCCGCACGCTAAGGACGAGCTGTACCGCGGCGGGCGCGTGCTCGACGTCGTGATCCGGCCGTACGCTGTTAAGATCGCCGGCCGGCCGCTGCGATCGGACTGGGACCCGCGCACGCTGAAGTACGAGTTCGAGTGGACGAGCCAGGACCGCGTGGGCGAGGAGCAGGACGACAAGCTGCGCACGACGGAGGTGTTCATACCGCGGTACCACTACGAGGGCGGGATCAAGGCGAAGGTTAGCGACGGGGACTGGTCGTATGACGCGGAGCTGCAGACGCTGTATGTGCGCCACAAGGCTGAGGTCTACCGCCACCGCCTCGTCGTCGAGATTCCCAACGTCGGGCGGCGTCTGTTAGAGAGGGTGGAGAGGCGTCGTCGAGCGGTCCCGCCGAGCTTCCCACTCAGTCTGCTGTCAGCAAGCGGCGAGTTGGCGTTGGAAGAGCTGGATCCGGGGTTGGTTTTGGTAATGCTGCTGTTGCCTGCCATTGCCATTGCGTTGGCCATCTTCGCTCAAAGACTGGGCTAGAATATGAATAAACTTACGCTGTTGCGGGTTGTGGGCGTTGATATTATGTATTTCTTCGAATGAGACTGTATGTTGAGTCAAGAACAAGGTTGGATTATCGTCGAATAGGGCTAAGGGCCGCGGACTCCGCGGCATATCAAGCGAAGTGCAGACAAGCTTTTCACGCACGGACTAGTTGATTGAACCGAGTGTGATGGAGAATTAATTCAGACGATCTTTTGATGGACGTCCGATGGGATGACCAGGGACGTGCTGTTTTGAAGTTACATGCTAATCTTCCGCGCCCCGAGTTTACATGATACAAGTCCCAACAGTGCGTACAATTCCATCGCAGAGATTCTTCTCTATTTTTGTAGCCTGAGACTTTCTTTCAACATAGCACGGACTGGAGATTCAAGGGCACGCGGGCATAGATGCTATTGGCGTCTAATGACACATGCCAATATCAATAGTTACGAGAGAAGGTGATCATGCTTCTAGACCTCTTCTTGTAATCCAATCTGCTTCGAGGCGGCACAACAACCGCTTGGTAGCCCCGTCCGATTGCGTCTCAAGAAGCTGGTTGGGGTCACAATGCTTTTGCCTAAAGGAGACGCCACAACAGGACAATCCTCCAATACGAGTTGGCGACGACTTGGCGGTTTTCGTTATTCTGCCCGAAGCCTTTTCGTGCCCCTTTCTTTGGCGTCACTGACATCAGTTCTACGGTGCAAGAGACGGAACCAAACCACAGGGTTGAGTCTAAGATCATTTCCAACCAGCATGAAGACTCCGCGGCCCCAGGAATCATCGTTCTTTCTTGTCTACAAGAGACCGCGTCCTACGGTATCCCGGTTGCTGTACACATTGACATCGTTGAAGTTCGCATAACTCATCCAGAGTTGGAAACTATCCCAGCCATAACATTCAACATATTCTCCACGCGGCCTTGCTTCCGCCTCCTCATCACCACCATTCACGCAAGAGATGTTAAGTTCACCGAAGCGTCCAAAACGGAGAGCATCATTGCCACCAAGTCAACCCGCGCGCCTTACCACATCCCGCCCGCTACCTGGGGCCCTCCCTCGATATCAAAGACGACATCCCCCTAGCCCACATCGAGTCGCCGCGCCTGTTCAACACATCAACCTACATCTCTGGCGGCGTCTTCTTTTCGACACCCCTAGAGGTCCTCGTCGCACCGGCGCTTGACAACGGCACCACGTACCGCCACCACCGCACCTGGAAAGTCTGCGCGTTCAGCACCGCGCCGCCAATCACCTGGACACCCGACACGCAGCGCCAGATGAACGACGCCGGCGACTGCCAGGCCTTCTGGTCCGACGCCTAGGTCGCCTGGCTTACATCCGCGATCCTGGCGCAGTTCATGGACAGATTCGCCAAGCCCGCGTTCGCGAACGACGTCGCGTGCCCGGTGATTACCATGCTCGACGGCCCGTGCGCGATGAGCAGCTGGGTGCAGGGTTACGAGATCGCCCTGGACCGGGAAGCGCACGCCATGTACGCGCCGTGGGAGGTGGGCCGGGAGGATGCACAGGCGCTGCCGGACGAGATACCGTATGCCAACGGCTCAGCAGTGTCCCAGTGGGCCTCGGACTGGGGCGAGAGGGGGAACTTGGAACTTGGCGGCGTATCATCAGGATACGGGGTTGTTCTGGCCGATGTCTGTGGCGTTTGGGTTCAACGAGACGTGGATGGCACGGGAGGCGAATGCGTCGAATGCGAGTTTGCCGCAGCCGCCGCTGGTGTCGTATGTGTGTGCGCGGGCGCAGACGGCGGTGGCGGGGAGCGAGATTCCGCAGAGCGGAGGGTTGGTAGGTGGGAGGGTTTCGTGGGGTGTGTTGGATGTGCTTGGGGTGTTTGCTGTCTGGGTTTTGTGAGGTGTTCACATTGAAGATGAGTTGGAACACGAGGTTTTGATACATTGGGCAGAGTTGACGTTCTCATCAGTTTATTTCTCTTCTTCTCTCGGTGGCTGCTAAGCCTCCCATGACTTGACGTATTCTATCCTCTCCATCCTCCCCTGATAGAGATCGTCCTCCTCGGGCTGGTCCCCAAAGCTCGCGCCCTCGCCGAGAACCGTCTCCTCGACGCCCCTGATCTCTGTCAGCCGCGGCAGCCTCTCCGCCTTCTTTTCCAACAGCTCCTTCACGTGGTTGTCCACCGCAAAATTCTCCCCCTTTCGGTATCCGTACAGGCACAGGTACTCCAGGCTGGGCGGCAGCGCATCGACAAGCCGGAAGGGCGGCTCCTCTTTCAGCTTAAATGGAGGTTCCCAGCCGTCGTTGGGGCCCATGAGCGCCTGGACGTTGATGCTCAGATGCGTGAGGACTGCGAAGTCGTTGAAGGAACCGATGGTGTAGCCGTACTTCCTCGTATCCGGGATCCTGTGTGGGAGGAGCGGGCCGGCTGCTTCGGCCTCGGCGAGGAGGAAGTACTCGTCCTTCTCGAGCGTGGCCTCGGTCACCCCAATGACTTCTTCGCCCTCTTCGTCCAGGCTGTAGTCTTCCATCCCAGCTTCCTCCTCCGACTCGCGCGCGTGGATGCCATTCTCGAGGTCGAGGTCCACCACGCGGAGGGTCTCCTTTTGCGTGAGCAGGCACTTGCCGATCGTCTTCAGCTGGACGATCGGGCTTCCCCCATCCAGGGACCACAGCCCGCCCATGGAGACGACGACTTCCTCCAAACCCTTGGGCGCTCTGAGGAGCATTCCCAAGACGCCGCCGGAAATGTCTGTGCACCTGGCCTGGATGCGCTTGAACGAGGGGGAGGACGTCCCAGCAGGGAAGAGGAGCTTCTCCATCTGGTACTCTCCGGTGCCGTCGAGGATGAGGTTTCTGAAGCTGGGCAGGCGGTGGAAGTAGTGCAGGTAGTCGAGGATTTCGAGGGAATAGTACTGGCGCTCGTCGTCTTTCCACGACAGGTCGACAACCTCGACGGTCTCGAGCTGCGGGAAGGCGCGGTAGTCGGCGGGGATGCGGGCGTAGTTTGACTTTTTGAGGTATTCTTTCAGGAGGGGGGTCCATTCTAGATTGCCGACCAGCAGATGCGTGACATTTCTGGTGTATGATACTAACAGCACGGCAGCGACTTCGGCGTAGAGCTTGTTATGCTTGACGAAGCCTTTTGGAGATTCGGGTTTCTGGGCGAGGAGATGGGCCTTTTTCCAGGCCAGGGACCGTAGCATGACCTGTGTCGTCTTTTCGCTCAGCCCGATACTCCGGGCGCGGCTTTCGAGGAGGGTGTGGGCTGCTTCATCAAAGGGCTTGGCGGGCTCGGTGAGGGGGGCGTCGGGGTCACCGAAGAAGCAGCCGCCGCCGCTCGGCCAGCCGGCGGGGTCAATCGCAAACTCGGTGACGGATGAAGCGGATTCTGGGGCGAGAGCGTATGATGCCAGAAGGGGGTAGATTGCCTCGATGTCATCACGATCCTGGACGATACGGATGCGGGAGCGATGTGGCGGTGATGACCACGAGGCAATCGAGGAGGTCATTGTGCGGAAAGACTGGAATGAAGATGGGAGGTTGAAGATGATCTGGGGAGGGCCTTGTCGGGCTGCGGCAGTTGAGGTGGCGATGAGAATGAGGGAAAGGGAGGCAGGCGAGAGCAGGCGTTTTATGCCTTTGTCAATCAACATGGCGATGTGCGCAGGATTGGCTTCAATTAGGCAGACGCTACCAGGCAGAAGCGGCAGTAAACTCGGTTGGCAACAAGAAGGGTGGTTATCGTGAAGTCCGGGTGGAGGTGATGTTGACGACAAAACCGATGCAACTAGGCATCAGCCCCTAATCTGTCGTTAGTCATCCGATGTTCTCAGGATCTGATAGACACGATGCCCGAGTTGGGATGGTTTGGATCCTTTCGTATTCCGCGTGGTGCGCGTTGCATCGCTGCACTGTGTTGGTCCGATGCGGGGGAGAGGTCCACTGAAGCTTCAGGGCAGTTCCACCATCTCTTGCCCAAACTGGCAGCGACTGGGGCACGGACCATTGAGTTCAACTTCATCGCTCCTTCCCCGTGGATTTTGAAGGCTTTGCGGCCGAACATGGCTGATGACGGAACTGGTTTTCGGTTCGGTGACAGTCCAAGGTCTAGGTAGATATGATGGTGGGAGAAGTGCTGGATGCGCAGTCCCAACAATCGGGTTTTGGGACTTATGCTGGTATCCGCTGGGCTTTCCCTTACCACGTCGGTACGTCCTTCCCCCTTCTGCATCAACAGATGATTCGAACTTTTGGCGGGGAGTGTATTGTTGAAATGCCCATTCCGACCCCCTCGTGGCTCATGAAACCAACTTACCAGCTCCTGACGCTCCGTTCAGTCGATTCGAGCCAAAATGGACCCGTCCAAATGTTTGAACTGAGCATGCACATTGGAACTTACAAAATTACAAACCTCCCCACCAACTGGAACAATCTCTACCCGGAGATTAGTGGACCCTTGCATCCATACCAGCTGAACTGGAGAAATACGAACCTTGAAGGGACCACACCGGAGAACCCAGTCATGATCAGCGAGGACCAGGAGGACGCCGAATCCGCCAACACCCAACCTCCCAGCCAGGGTTTCGTCCAACTGTCTACCTACATCGATCCAGGCAACAGCTACGCCACATTCGCAAAGGGCAACCATGGCTTTTGTATCTTTGTCATCATCCCGATCACTGAAAGCCCGTACGCGCAGAGGTACAGAAGGCTCGCTCAGTCCCCTCAGTCGCCCTTCCGGCGCAACAGCAACTTCGCATGCAGCATGGGTACCGTGGTCGGTATTTTGCCCAAGCATGCCATGGTCGACCCTCCCACAGGGCCTCGCGACACGGTCTTGATGGTGGTTCCCGAAGACCCGGACTTCCAGTTCGGGCCGGGAGCGACGGCCGCAGGATTGAACAACTGGACGGGTGTCGATCCAGGCTCGAGCCGCAGATCCCGCAGGAGCAAGTTCGTGACAATGGGCTCTGCGTCTCAGGCATCTCAGGCCTCTGAGAATGGGAGCACGGCATCATTGGATTATGAGTATTGTTTGTGGACCGCTTGACATGCCGCCCGGTAAGCTGACTTCGTGCTTCCACAGCCCAATCAAACTCCCGGGCGCCTTCCACTCCCCGATGGTCTTCCAACACGACTCCCATCTCCTCACAAACAGACATCAACGAGTCCTTCACTTATTCGCGCAGCGAACATACCTCGTCGTCCCCTCCCATCGACTCTCTATTCGTCGCCGGGGAAGATTTCAACCCTCGTCAGGGCCGGTCGCGCACGGCATCCGTCTTGTCGGCTCACTCTCCCACGGGTGCTAGCGCCCGCAACAGCAACAGAGGGGGCACGTCTACCTCGCCGGCCGGGTGCTCTTGGGACAGTCTCAAGAATCAGCACCGGCCCGGCGGCGCCTCATCCCCGCAAAGCAGCGCCCGTAACAAGAGGTTGCCACGCACCGAGGAGGTGGAAGAATTCAAGAGAGGACAGGAGCGTGCGGTGGCCAAGCGGGCGAGGCCAACCGACTCGGATGCCAACGCAGACGGCTCGCCCACCCCCGCGAGATGGCGGAAGAAGCGCCTGCTTCCGTTGGTCACCGAGTCGCAGGAGTCGGGATCCCAGCAGGATTCTCAGCAGGATTCTCAGCAGGACTCCCAGCAGGACTCCCAGCAGGACTCTCAGCAGGACTCTCAGGTTGTTTGAAGACGCTCAGGCTGTTTCTACTACAAGGTCAGGATATGTCGAGGATGTTTCTTTGTTGTATGGCCGTGGTGAACGGACTCTTGTGGATGGGCAATCCAATCACGCATGGACGGATTTGTCGCTGTTATCTTCGGTTCTTCATCTTTTTCTTTCAAGCTTTGTCTGTTGCAATGCTGCTCGCTTTACCTCTGTCTGGTCAGTTTGCTCTTGTCGAATGCCACTCGCTTTACCTCTGTCCGTTTAGTTCTCTCTTGTCAACGTCGCTCGCTTTAGCTCCCGTAGTCTCCGCAATTGATCTTGTTTCCTCTCATGCCTGCGGGCCTCGGCCCCAGGTAACTGCGTTATGTAAGCTGCGTGGTTCAAGTAAGTGCTAGGAAACGCGTGGTATTCTTCCAGAGAACCCAGCTGACGCTATCGCGCAACAGAAAAGAGACCTTTCGAGACTAATCAACAGGGTACTCACAGGTCTGTTCGTGTCTGCCACAATCTTCCTTCTTCGCCATGCTCGGTGTGACATGCTGACCCGAGGAGACAGCAGCCACACTACTGCGAATCCTCCCACGCCCAACACCACTGTATCTCGGCCAACAGGGCCATCCGCCACGCCAACGTCGCCGGGTAAGTCGGTAACGCCCCAAATCGTGGGACAGGTCACTGACGTGTTATGTTTTCAGCGTCTCCATCAACGCGATATCCGAGGCTCGATACGAAGTGCCATTGTCGATTGCTGCTAGCTTGGCTTCGAGGGCTTGTCGTACCCGAACAAGAGACGGCTTGTGCGGCAGTGTTTGCTGTGGCATCGGTCTCCGCAGAAGCCATACGCAGCTCAACAGCCCAATCTGTAGGTGTTCAGCACCTAGGCTAGGTTTGGACCACAACTGACGTCACTCGTTAGGGACTCTTTGGCGATGGCTCAGTCTGCTGTCTATCGAGATTGGCGTGTGTGTTCTTTCCAGGCCGATGTAGTACTTGATGATATCCCTATGGAAGCTGGGGTTTTGTTGGAAGTCGGGATCGTTTGGATGACCAGTCAGTTGACCTGAACCTCGTTCTGAACTCACGGCTAATCACTCCGCTTCACAGATTATGGCCATCTCCATGCTGTGAACGTCGGCAGGGTCAAGTTGAGCCATATTGGAAGAGATTGACAAGGATGTTGTTGTGGAGGGGTCAACGTAGTGTCGCAATCCCTGGTAAGTCTGGTCTTCACGCCCTGTGTGATACTTCTTGTGCTAACATGAATGATGAGCAGCCAGCTTGGCTAGTTTTATAGCCATGCTGATCCTTGCCTTCAAGGTTCTCTGTGACCTTGAGAGATGAGGCCAAATAGTCAGTGATCTGTGTCGGCCCCTCTCTGACGTTAGACTGACACGTCCCAAGCAGGCAGCATATCTGTTGATACCTTGAAGTTTATTAGTAAGAATTTTCTCTTTCTAGAACACTAAAAAGCTGGGTAACAAAATCAAAGCGACTGTCGGGGTATTGACTTGCTCCGAATTATTATACTGGGTACATAGAAACTGCGTTTTTTTTTCTTTTTTTCAATCGTCGAATGCCACTGCGTGAAATGTGTGAGGTCTTGCGTTGCTCGGGTCGGATTGCATGGTGAACGCAATACCACAAAAGATTTGCGTTCGCGCTGTGGCGATTAAATTTGTCTGAGGGACGCGTAATCAATCAAGATGAGGCTGTTCGGGGTTGAGGGTCATTGATGTCAGAAAACAATCGCGCTTGAGCCTACAAGTAGCTTTGCCTTCGCAATTACATGTAGTATCTTGGGTCGTCCCAGTGCGCTCTTGATGGCAGCACTAAATTCTCTTTGACGATCGTTTTCCAGTCAGGGAGTGGCGGCACAGTTTGCCAAATTTCTGGGGAATGAGTGGACCATTCCTGAATCCATCTTCCCTCTCCCCAATGCTTGTGTTGGTTGACGATGGGCTGGAAATCCAATGGGGTTCCGACATCAAAGTCGCAACGAATAGTCGAATTCCCTTCGACCATTGCCATGACGGCTTGGGGGAGCTGCTCGAAGAAGTATCCCCAATATTCCTGAAAGCCCTGAGTTGCCCTAGTTTGACCCGTATGGAAGACATGGTCCCTTTCCCTAAACGAATTCACCACGAGCTCGCCTCTCAGAGCAAACCATGAAAGAGGCAAAGCACCATTCTTTGCACTTTCAATCCAGGCCTGTTGCCATGCTATGTCGCGGTGCAAGACGGACTGGAATATCTGACTACACAGCTCCGGTGCCCCGCCACTGTCTAGGAGCATGGAAAACGAAGCAGGGGGCATACCAGCTTCAACAAGCGCAGAGGCCTCCACAATCCAGGGCGCCAGGGTCGCGGTCATCTGGTCCGAGTACAGGGCGCCCGTTTCGTGTTGGCCCGTCTGTTGAGCGCGTTGCCATTCAAGGTATGCATCGTACGTGATGCCCGTGAGGAATACGTTCGTCCACAGCTTGACGCGGCGTTCTACACGGAGCAATGGATTGTCCTGGCAGAACGGAATGAGTCCTCTAGCATGAGACTCTGGGTAGGAGACGCACTTGGCATCTTCCAGGAGTATGATTTTGCGGAGGTGAGGGCGGAGGGTACAAGGGATGGATTTCAGGAAGTAAATGGCGGCGGCGGCGGCGGAGAAGCGGTATTTGACAGGGTCGGATTCAGCTGAGTCAAAAGAGACGGTTGTCTCATCCGTTGTGAGAGATATCAACTCATTTATCTCGTGTGTGGATGGAATATCCCACGCTTCCGAGCGGGCGTTGACAATTTCGAAATGAGTCCAAGGCCCGTCCGCGCGGTAGGCTCCCGTAATCTTCGCGGGCACGAAGTCACGTATCGCACGTGAGGCTTCGGGTTCATCTGCCGCTAAGCGCAGCGCATCTTTGACAAACTCCCGATAGGTTGAGGGGACCTCGCCGTACGGCCCGTTGCGCCTGTAGGTCCGGTAACTCCGTTCATGCCCAAGGCGCGCTGGGGGCTCTTCGGACTTGAGACGGTCCAGCACGGGCGCGAGATAAGGGTAGTCCCCCTTCAGCTGCAAGATTGAACTCTCCGTGAGATGGTAGCCAACGCATTTGAGCATCGCATCCCGTAGGGGCTGCAGACCGTCGTTCATCGATTGCTGGAAAGCTTTGGCGAGGATGCTGAGGTCCGGCGAATAGAGAGTCGTGAAGGAGATGGCGTTGAGGCGCATCGCGAGGCCTCCGCGGTCCATCTCCTCAGCGATAGTCTTGCAGGTATATATCAAGGCTGTGTTGAAGGGCTGTCCATCAATCCTCTTGAGCCGACCGGCGACGAAAGCGTCGGTGTCGCATAGGAACCCGCCATCGACGGTGACGTAGTATCCGTAAATGATATCGCGCAGCTCCCGCGGCAGACGAAATAAATGAGACATAATGATGAAAGACGTGATGCGGCGATTATTGATGTGTGGAGTGATGGAGGCCTGAGAAAGAGACGGGGGGCTGCCTTGCTCTTAAAAGAGAACTGAGGCCTTTTAAGTTTCTCTCGGAGAATACTGCCTGCGAGACGCTAACAGAAATTCATGGAATTGTGTCCGATGTGCGACTGGCATCAGGTATTTGCTGATAGGCGGGTCGGTGGCGCTTGTGGCACAGAGCTTGAGCAATCAAGGTCTAGGCTCCGATAGAGGTGCCCATGCAACACCATAACGACCTAATTGCCTTCTGTTCAGGAAGAGAGATTTTCCCAGCCAATCAACTAAAACCCCATATTCAATGTTGTCTGAAATATTCGGAATTTTCGCTGCTCAAGTCAAGTCGCATCCCATAGAAAAGTATCATTGAAAGAAACAGCAATACACTCATATTAGAAATCCATCCTTGAGAATTGAAAAACATCAAACTTTAAAATAACCCCGCCAAAGGCTTCTGAGAAGTCCATCAGGGTCGTAAGCTGATGCAACGCTTCTTAACCGCTCGCGATTCTCCTGTCCGTACCCAGCGTACACGTCTTGGTTCTTCTCAGCGTAGTTCATGTACGTGTAACCTGCAAACAAGCCCCTCTCCTCCGCAAGAGCCTGAATCTGGGCGATGAGGTCTGCGGCACTCTGTCTCACAAGGCAGTCAAGATGCGCTGTTTCCCAGTGTGTTGTCACCTGGATGTGCACCAACGGACCCTTTTCCGGTGTGAGTCCCAAGGCGTTCCCACCGTTCTTTTGCATCGCGTCGAGAATGTTTGCCGTGATGGGCTGATACACGAAGAACGGCTCCACGGTCTCGTTAGTCTCTTTCGCCATCTCGATGAGAAGATTGGCATGTTCTTTATAGAACGGGATGATGTCCTGAAGAAGCTGTGCCGCTCCCTCTCCCAAGTAGACGGAGGTCCCAGCCCAGGCTTTGCGCCCTCCATAGGGTTCAGAGATCGCCTTGGAATGAGTGGTGATGTTTGCTACAGTGGTCGTATTGAGAAATGAGCCAGCGACGGATGCGCTCTTGACGAAAACTTCGGGCGTATCTCCCACAGTGGTAGGAGGGGTGGCGTGGTAGAGGTAGTTTGCAATGATAAATCCGCCGAGTGCTGCAAGATTCGTCATGATGAAGAACGTATGTCCGTCATGATCGGCCGGCAGGCCGTTGACTGACAGGTCCACAAACGCAGGCACAAGCTCGGTGCTGGAGGAAAGGGGGTACAGCGCGGTGTACAGCCAAACATCGCCCTGTTCGAAAGCCACGAGGTCGAAGCGTGTGACTATGCCAAAATTTGAGCCGCCGCCCCCACGGAGAGCCCAAAAGAGGTCTCTGTTGGATTGCGGAGAAGCATTGACGACTTCGCCGGACGCCAGGACGACTTCAAAGTTGCGGACATTGTCGCAGGCCCATCCGTACCGTCCCGAGAAATACGATATGCCACCGCCGAGGATGAGCCCGCTCACGCCGACGTCGCTGACTCGTCCACCAACAACGGCCAGGCCCAGCGGGTCGAGCTTTCCGGAGATATTCGCCCATCGATTACCAGGTCCGACCGAGACAGTGTGGCGATCATCGGAGAGGTTGATCTGATTGAGGCGTACCAAATCAACGGTCACTCCGTCCGCAATATTGGATCCTCCATCAAAGGCTGTGTGGCCACCGCTTTTGACTGTAAAGGGGGTCGACGACGAAGTCAAGATCTTCATCGTGGTCGCGACATCTTCGGTGTCTTCAGGCGTCACGAAGCAGGCGGGGTGAATTTCTGCCTGGCGGCCTGAGTAGTAAATGTTTGACAACGCGTATTGCGTGGAGTTCGGGAAAGACACTCTGCCTGGAAGCTGAGAAGCCAGGAGGTTGCACTGCTAATCCGTCAGACAAAGCATGCAGCTACACCTTGAGCTTTACCTACCCCTTCGTGAATCTCTGGCACCAATTCAGTGGCAAAAACTCCAAGTTGTGCGGTGAACACCGCGGACCAGGCAATCAGTGAGTACTGCATATTATCTCGATCCAGCAGCAGCTGGCGTTTTAGCGACGATTCTCGTGACCGGCCGCAACCATGGCAGCCTCTGCGGGACCGTTGTGGGAGCACTCGCCATCGTTTTATATTTTTCAGGTGCCCACGGGATAATGGCTGTGGTATGTAAGGGGTATCTTGACCGCCAAGATGCACGTGGCTAGGCTTGCCTCTCACTCTCTGCCGGCAAACGGGACTCATTCGCGAGCTCGGACTGATTCCCCGCCATAAGGACTATCCGGCATTTGATGAACGGCGATAAACGGTCTAGGGCTGACTTCGATGATGCTGGCAGCGGGTCCGGGGTAGCATTCGCGTGGCGCGGGCTAGCCGCTTCCGAAGTACGAAGCCGCAGGGACTAGCACTCTATTCCGAGGCTCCGGGCAAGACAAACGGTCACCAGAATGGCGGCGCCTTCAACTATTTCCCGAAAAAGCTCACTTCCGAGCGCAACATTAGTTAACATGCAGCAAAACGTGGGATGTGGAAGTCACGAACCCAAACAAGTGTTCTGATCGAGCCTAAGAATCTAATCACCAAAGTCCCCATCGTGAGTTCCACCACTGTGCTGGGCTTTTCATCGTTTTTGCGACGAGACAAGCGCAAGCATTACAGTGCCTGCACCACCTTTCAAGTCGATGAGTGACATTGTCAGCTATCGTTACACGAAAGACTACCAAGTCTCATTCATGACCCTTCCTCCCCAAATTCCGCAGCCATTCGCCCCAAAACCAGAGCACCAGCGGCGCAGGTAGCCCCAGCACCATGAAGATGAATGCCAGCAAGCTGTTCCCCCACCCATACCCCAAAGTCTTGAAAAGCTGCGGGGCAAAAATGGGAAACACAAATCCCAAGACATTGGACAGCATACGAGCGGCAGCATTGGCAGACGCAGCGTGTTTGAACTCGTCAATCAGGTACGCCCCGATGCCCGAGCCTGTGATGAACGTTCCACAGGTAAACATGGCTGCGCCAACGTCCACAAACGCCCAATGCATACCTCCCTCTGCCGCCCACCCGTACCAGAACAGGCCGGCCGGCAACAAGATTACTCCAATGGTCATGTACGGAGCTCTGTACTCCGGGGTCGCTACGCCATTGGCTCTGATACGGAGGTAACGAAAGATTTGATCCATAAGTTGGCCCCCTGCCTGAGATGAAATGGTGATCCCGACGGCCAAGGTGATGTAATTCAGTGTGCTCTGTGTTTCTGACTGTCCGTAGCGCTCAATCCAAAGAGTGGCGAAGCTAGAAAGGACGAGAACGTACAGCCCAAAGCTGATCGCCCAAATCCAGGAGATGACGAGGATGACAGGTCGCCGAACAAACAACTTGAGGGGTCGCAGCATACTTGTCGACAGGCGGGCATGAAGATCCTGGTACGCTGCTCCTCGGCGCATCGCCTCCGCCGGGAGAATCATCTCACTCTGAAGACGACTTTGTGTCTGCAGCAGGACTGGTGTATACGTCTCTTGTACGAAGAAGAGCCCCAAGACGGTGTTACCGGCTGACAACATGCTCAAAATCCAGAATAGCCAAGGCCATTGGACATGATTTGCTACGAGCCCTCCAACAATCGGGCCCAGAGCTGGACCGAAGTATGGGATAAGGGATGCAATTGCTTGTGACTTGCCGCGGTCCTCAGCCCGATACATGTCGGCCATAATGGGTGCCGTCAACTGGCCGCCGTTTTCTTAGCGTTGTTGTGCCTGACAAAAAAAGCGATGAACGGGAGACTCACTACCACACCGGCGCTCGCCCCACAGCCTGCAAGAAATCTGCCGGCTATCATGATGCCTTTATTTCTCCCAACGGGACACAGCGCGTTCCAGAGTTGGTAGAAACAGCATGAAATCAACCAAACGGGCTTTCGGCCGTACATCTCCGATAGCGCTGCGATTGGGAAAGGTGCAAAGGCTTGACCTAGGACAAACAACGAGAATGTGATTTGGGTTGTCGCCGCGTCGATGCGCAGATCTCTTGATATCTGCGGCAACGCAGACGCCATGACGCTGGTAGACATAAGCGTGATCAGCTGTCCAGTTGAGATGATAATGGCAATGGTGACTTTGTGGCATGTCGACCAGTTGTATGGGTCATTTGGATCGTGAGGACTATCCCAAGTGACCTAGGGCTGAACGGTTATAAAATGCGATGTTGAGTATGTAGGTCTTCGCAAGTACGTACCCCGTGTTCATCGTATAAGCTCTGCAATCGGTCGCGAACGAGTCCTGTTGCGTCGGTCTCTTGTATTTGCTGCCTTTCTCGATCGTCATTGTTGATGATCAAGGCTGGAGCTGAAGGCGGGTTGGGGATATCTTTTTCGGGCATGGTAATCTTGTTGAAGTGAAACCGGTACACCTTGCAACGGGTGTTTTAACGACTTATGAGCTATTGCTGAGCAGCTCTAACATCGGTGTCCGATACAAGATCGATCGGCTCCGAGATTGATGAACCATAAGGAAGCATTACTCACTGGGTGAGACTGCACGGTGGTGTGGCGTGCGCAATCCTCCCGGGACTTCTAACCTTTTCACCTTCTCGATGCAGCCAAGAGCCCAATTATCTTATCAATCTGATCAGTAGATAGACTGAGATGCACCAAAGCGGCGTGCACCTCGGATCGGACGGCATCCTGCCGACAATACTGCAGCTTACTGTGAGTCAAGGCCAGGATAATTTAGGCAGAAGGGCTCCCTACCAGCCGAGCCATACTTACATTTACTACCTGAAAGTCACCCCTTCCCTCCTTTGGCAACGTCAAACTCAACGTGCATCATTCATGGCGAAAGCCAATTCCAAGATACCGTTCATTGAAGCCAATTTATCCTATGTTCATCTTATTTACAGCACTAAAGTTGCTACTCACTGATTTACATAATCCTATTTCCCACACCTCGTTACATAGAACATTGGTCGATGATGAGTGAAACCCGAGGCCGGGGGCTAAGCACCCCTTCCAGAGCATCAATGTGTACCCTTGCCTAAGCAAACACATCCTTCTGAGGCAGGCGGTAGAACCAGACAGTCTGGACCAGGCCGCCGCCAAAGTCAGCCTTGAGCACATGCTTGCTGCAATCATCCGTGAACTCAAACGTGTTCACGAGCTCGAGCCCAACGTAGCTGGGAAGGGTGGCCGAGGTCACGTCGACCGTCAACACGCCCGAGGGGCCCTTCTTGCAGTTCTCTCCCTTGCCGTCTTTGCCCTTGCCCTTGTCGCCGCGTTTGCCGCGCTTGTCGTCCCCACCGTCGCAGGTCACGTTGGAGAAGCGGTAGTTGCCAAAGACGCCCAGGCTGTGCTGCGCGACGAGGGCCCAGTCGTGCTCCGAGTCGGTGGGCTTGGCGGGGAGAGAGACGTCTTTAGGGCGCACGTCTGCCTGGGTGGTGTCGTTGGCGGTGATGACGAATGAGATGTGGCCCGAGGGCGCGTAGACGGAGCCGCCGGAGGGGTAGATGCTGTGCCATTCAGGGATGAGCTCGCCGGTGTTGGTGTTGCTGGGAGGTGGTGAGTATCTTGCATCGAGGGAGAGGAAGGAATAGCATGCAAGACGACGGCTTCGTCTTGAAGGCTTACTTACGTCAACGTGGCGTTAAGGTAGCCCCAACTACCGACGATGCATTGCAAGGCTCTTTCGCACTTCATCTTGAAGGCCTCGGTAGAACGTGGTCGGAAAGGTCACCGAAGGCTTGGCTGCGGTTTATTGATCGATTGAGGATATCGAAATCTGCTTCCTGGTTATAACAATTATCAAATTCCAAAGCGGCGAATGACGAGAACTTATACAAAGTGTTATCAGTTCGCATTCTTTGCATCTTGCCCCGTGTTACTGTAAGGAGCCGACGTTGCCGTAGCGAGTTTATCCTTTTGGCGACGACTTTCAGCCCCGGTAAGATAAGCTGCATGGCAAGAGTGCGAGCGTGGCTCCATTGACCGCGACCGCCGCGCGCGCAGCGCAGATGATCGTCCCGAGCCTGCATAGCTCCCGGTCGCGCTACGATGGGCGCGGATTGGACCGCATTACACAACGAGAACTCTTTTAGAAGATTTTGCTGTGGTCGAACGAAATGTTCGGGAAGGAATGCCTAGTTCCGCCTGAGCTTGAGTCTAGATACTAGCCCGGTCGTGTGCTCATAGATTCCCACGGATTAGACCGCGCTAATTACCCCAGAAACGGGTTGTAGTGAACGTTGGGTAGGGCTGACGCCTCGTCATCCTTTGACGTTCAGACAGTCGCAATGTAGCTTTGCGCTGGGCCGAATACTTGCATACAGTCCGTTGCGTTGACGGCGTCCGCCCCCGACTTTGACCCGGAAGGAAAATTTTCCGCTAGCCTAAAAACCACCAAATCGCCCTAAACTTCACACCTTAATAGCTCTATGCGTACGCAGTACGTACGAATAAAAGGTATATCAATTAATAGCCCTCGATTAGGTGATTATAATAATATCTTTTTTATTCGTACGTATTACGTACGCATAGAGCTATTAAGGTGTGAAGTTTAGGGTGATTTAGGGGGTTTTTAGGCTAGCGGACACTAAACGCAACGCTAAAAAGAAAAAACGAAACCCCTGGCGCGTTACGTTAAACTGTCCACTTAAAAACCCCCTTAAAATCACCCTAAACTTCACACCTTCATAGCTTTATGCGTATACAATACGTACAAATAAAAAGTATATCAATTAATAGCCCTCGATTAGGTGATTATAATAATATCTTTTTTATTCGTACGCATTGCGTACGCATAGAGCTATGAAGGTGTGAAGTTTGGGGCGATTTGGTGGTTTTTTAGCAAAAAGCCCCTTTTTTTGCCTTTTTCGGGCCACAAAGTCAGGGGCGGACGCTGTCAACGCAACGGACTGTAAGCCACATGTGTCCAGCTGAGTAATTTCTTAGTAGCTCTTGCGTGGTGTGAGGACGACCACCACAGCCAATAAATTTACAATATTTATGACTTTCAACTTGATTGTAGCAGATCAGAAATCAAAGGTCTCGGATGCAGATGACACGACTTTATACTTTCCAACACCCACGGTAGACAATTTTGATCCTAAAATTGTGTCGTGGGTTGAGGGGGTTGGCAAGAATGGACAGCCAGCGAGGAATTGAAAATTCGGAGCGGCGGAAGGATGCCTTGCTAAGGAATATCCTCGGGTACTTGAGGTTTGTTTAGTCCAATCATCCATATCCCACGTCGCACGCTTTTCGGTGTTTTAGGGACTGATATGCAATAATACCTATGCCAACCTCTCTCCATTGCTGGTGATCATGACGAAGATGCGATACTTGCAATGGATCGAAGCAGTAGCATCTTCATTCTACCTCCCAAAACATCGCACCACCAGCTCCCAAAGTCATCAACTCTCAAACCCGGCCCGGCTCCCTCATAAACACCCAACCCACACCGCGATACAACGCAACCGCAAAGTCAGAAAAGTTTAACGCGTCAACATACGCCTTCCAGCCCAAGAACCCGCCCTGACTCTGCGCATCCTCTGCCGACACATTTACCACGGCCGAGCCCCTCTTGCCGCCGTCTTCGTCTCCGTCATTCTCTATCGCCGCCAGAACCCCCGCGCCGTTGCGGGCGACGTACGGAGCCCACGGGTACGCGTACAGATGCATGATTCCGATGCCGAACATCTCGAGGCAGAGGAGTAGGTTCGGCACGCCGATCGCGAGCGAGGGGTAGGTTATCGCGTCTGTGGGGCCGAGGGGCTGGTCGTCGCGTCCGACGATTGCGTCGAGGACGAACTTTGTTTTGTCAGTCTCTAATTCACATTCTAGAGTGGAACCGTGAACTGGGACTTGTATATTACTGACCCCTTGCATCAGCGACAGGAAGACCACAATCTTGATTGCGAGAAATTTGAGGACGGGCTTGTGCGGCTCCAGCAGCTCCTGCGACTGGTAGTAGAATTGGAACAGGCAGTGCATGGCCGTGATGAGGATGGCGACTGAGACGACAGTGTGCAGCTTTACTCTGTCAGTTCGTTCGTCCGCTCATAGGGGGAATACGAGACGCACCCAAAAGTCCGCATACTTCGTCCCGCCCTCCTCGGAGCAAAGCACGCCCATGCTCTCAGTAGCGTACGTCGCGATCGTGACCAGGAGCTTCATGAAGGGGTACTGATAAATGCAAAGCCACATCCTCTACACCATGTCAGAATCCTTACTCGCAAAAGCCAAGTCGACCCCAACTCACATTAAATCGTCTCCACCCAGCATTCGCCGCCGGCTGGTCATAATACGACCCCTTCAGCGCCGGCACACACGCCGCAAACGGCCTTGTGAAGAACCACTTCTTCAGCCCGTCCTTATCCCAGGACGTGGCGAGCCGGTGGTGGTCAGTGTCGAGGTACGCGCAGCAGAGGGCATAGAAAGCGACGAGGGCGCAGGCCTCGTAGAGGAGGTAGATGCCGGCGAGGTAGACGTGGTGTTTGTAGAAGACGATGGAGAGGAAGGAGGAGAGGGTGTAGATTGGGACGAGGAGGCAGATGCGGATGATTCTGGTTTTGGTGGTCAGTTTTCGGGGTCGTGGAGGCTGGAAAGGGGTCTGTACTGTCTTTGCTCGGGCGGTTTGGTGTAGTTCGTCGCGTGGCGGAAGATCTGGTAGAAGGACATGGAGCAGGATGTCATTGTCAGAATGCCACCGGCGAGAATGAGGAAGCCCTGGAAGCTGAGGGCGCCTACGATAGGCTTATCGGAGATGGGGAGGTTGAGGCCTGAGTCAGGACACATGATGGGCGTTTATCGGATTGCTACTGGTGGAAGTATGTGATGTGGTTCTCTGTCAGACAAGATGATTTTCGATTGTTGTTTCTCCAAGAAAAAATGCAGTCTCCTTATATGAAAGAATGTGCTAGATTTACATATCCACATAACAAACTCCGGCACTTACACCCCTCCGACAAGGCGCGGCCCGTTTTGCCAAGGAGACACAGCCCCGGCGCCGCGGGGAGCCCCTGTCTCTGCCCGCGCGTTATGGATTTTCGGCGGAACATGTTCGGGATGGGCGGATCTATGGTTCGTAGATCTGCAAGCGGGGGGACTGTCTCGCGTTGGTTACGAGGTACGAGGGCGGCTGAAGGGGCAATGCGAGGTGTCGAGCTTCGTGTCAAGCAACTGAGGCACTTGGCGTTGACGGTGCTAAGCTGGAGGAAAAGCCTTGAAATATGAGGGTGAATCGGTCAAATAAGCAACCGATACGTATAAGTTCGAAGATTAACGTTGAAACATTTTTTAGAAGAACCTTAATAGTCGAAAGTAGAGCATCTCCAGAATGGGAGGTTAGTTGACGATGATGGAGGACCTCGTCGGCCGATATGGTTGAGCTTAACTCGCCCCTAGCATGACGGCAACCCATTGTCAACCTGGCTTACAAATTCTGCAACATACGAGGTGTAGTCAGGGTTCAACGAAGCTGAGCTGTCTAATCGGGAAACCTCGTATAGCTCGGTGAACCAACTGTCTACTGGCGTTTCATATTGGTAATATGCGCGTACCGCCCGATATCGAAGCTGAGCGCGAGTCATAGTGGTTCCCTTGCCTTGTCATTCTGCGAATAGGGAGGTGTCATCCAATGTTTAGACTCTACTTGGCAAGCTGACATACGACACAGACTCAGGGATAGATCCAAATAACAGCTACGAAGTGTTTCGTGAGTTGATATTCATATCATCACTGTGGATATGCCCTTATCAGCAGTATCATCATGACGGCATCCCGGATTTGTACAGCGAGACTGATGGCTGGACATAATGGTGATACACGTCATGACAAGCAGTGTAGTGGAAGTCAGGCAGGGTTTCGTCTCGAACTTTTCTGTCGACTGTGGCTGGGTGATGGTAGTCAAGCGCGCCTATGAGACATATCAAGCCCATCGCAATATCGTCTGCCTTGCCCACGCCGTCTTGTAAACCTATTCATGTAAGTGACCTCGAATGTTTGAGGTTTATGCGAGTAGAAGTATTGCTGTAGACAGCATGTGTCGCCTGAATGCAAAGTTTGAGAATAATACCCAACAGGACTGATAAGTCGACAGCAGGCAAGTCCAGTGGTTACTTGCGCTGCTTGTAGGGCCCGAATGCCTAGATTAGACAATCAAGCGATGCCAAAGAATGGAACGGTGGTTAGAAAAGACCGAAAGTCAAAATGCATTGTGCTGCTCGAAGGCATTAATCGACTTCTCGATCAAAGAGATCTGTGAGTTTTTAACATGGCAATGTTGAAAGCTGATGGGTGGTGGATTGTCGATTCCTTTCGCCGGAGAAGGCTCAACAACATTGCGAGCCGCTTGCGTCGGGTACTCATCATGGCGGTTACAATTGGGGAGCGACGTTGCTCATGACGTCAGGCTGGTAAACTGGACATTTGCAGTCAATCGCAAGCCGCGATAGCGTCAAAACGACGATCATGCGCGAGTTAAAGAGCGTTTCCCGATTCTGGCAGATAAACTCCACAGAGCTCATGCAGCACGCTGCGGCGTGGGTTCGGTGTGATGGCCGCATTCCCACGAATGTAAGAGGTAGACGCTGTCGGAGAAGGTCGCAGGGTTTTCGGACGGGAGCAGAACAGTCGGTGTCTGGGGCCGCTGCAGCAGGCCGGCGGTTGCGAATAGGCGAACCCATCAGCGACGAGGCGAAAGTTACAGTGGCCCAACAGGTGCATGAAGCAAACACGAGGGCAAGGCCGGCGGCCGGGATTGTCACACCGACACGTTCTGTGCGGGTAACCTTGTTTGAAGCTCGGAAGGGGTTCATGTCGGACGGCTTGGAATCGTCCGGTCAATCGGCGGTGTCCGGGGACTCGGAAGGCCATGATGGGATGGACGTGTTCGGGCCGGCGAATGCCGTGTAACCGGTGTTTCTTGAGCGAGCACATCCGTGAGGGTGCGAAACTGACGAAGCGTGTGGCTGATGCGGGCGTATAAAGCCAGGAGGCATTCCTCTGAGACTGATGCAAGGCCGAATGAAAGCGATCCTAAAAGTACTGGATTTCGGCCAGCCACGGCCAAGACAATATGGAAGCCAATGGTCCGGGGGGACGCCTCACTGTTGTCGTGGGTGGAAGCTGACAGGTTCCATGTCTTGCTTTGACAGGGTGTCTCGGAGCCGCCTTGCAGTGGCGGCAGCAGCAGCAGGAGGTGCAGCCGTTGGGGATGCGTATGCAAGCAGCGCCCATGCAGCCAAGCAGTACACGGAACAGCGTAATGGTTGCCCACCCCCAGGCAAGATGAACTGTCCATCGGATGTGCCGTCGGTTGCAAAGGAGGGTTGGCGTCAAGGATGCTCGGTGGAATGGCGGGAGAGAAAGTGCCGACGTTGAATGGGCGACACGTCTCGCGTGTAGAATGCAGTGAAGCGTGGGCTTTGGCCCCATGACTGCCTCTGGATGAGGCTGAGGGCGAAGGTGGTTCGCCTGGGATGGACCATGGAGATGGGTACCGCTTCCGATACAGCAGGCTGCAATGACTGCCTAGGGCCAGTGTCGAAAATTGCAAGGCGTCCTTTGTTGGACGGGAATCCGCAATGTCGTTGCTTCTGGAATGGCACTGTTGGATCGGCTCTTATTTCCATTTGACGATCTGCCTGCAGGGCAGGCCGTCGGGGAATGACCAACGGCAAGGCGACAGAGGGATGAGTGGGCATATGACCAGGATGCGACTCACAGCTGTGGGGATGCTGCTTGTTTGCAGTAGCAATCCGAGAGAAAGAGATAGTTCAAAGGTTGTGTTCTGATGCAGAGTAAGACAATCGATTGGATTAATGACAGAAGGTTGCGAGCTGGAGCAGGGACATGACAAAAAGCAGATGAAGGCGGGTGCAAGAACCAAAAACAGCAGCCAGGTATTATCACTGGCTGAAGGGCCTTAGTCAGCTGATTTCTGCGGGAGGGTCCATGACGATGGAAGGCAGGCGACCCTGAGCTGCCTGCTGTCACCGTGTGCCTGCCCAATTCTTTCCTCCAGCGCAGGTGCAGGTGCAGGCAACACTGCCCGTGGAGAGGAGAGAACACCCAGCACCCAGAAATGCATCGTACTTTCCATCTAGATGAGAAGGTACGTTCCTTCCGTCCATGTACCTAGCTTCTACCTAGGAAGGAACGTACCTTCCGTGGGAATGTTGTGTAAGAATTTGGTGCAGGTGCCTCCCAGGTGAGAATCCGAGGTAGGAAGCACCTTCAAACTGCCACACCACCACCTGCCCAGGAACAAACCCCGAAACCCAGGCGAACCACCATCTCAGAAATCATATCTCTAGAGGCGCACCTTTGCCTCTGACGCCTTCCTTTTTCCTCTTCCCAATTGGACTTGTTGCATCCATCTTTGCATTTGCATTTAACCATTAACGTCCCCCGTCGTGACCCTCGTCAACACCACTGGCTTCATCGTCATTTCTATCCCCGAGGTATTGGCTCTATTACCGTCCCACGTCGTCCCGACCGTGGTCACCGTCTCCCGTTATTTTGCGGTCGGACACTTCATTTTTCTCTACCACAGCACATTTCTTCTCGTCATCTCGTACTGAGGTCGATCATCATACGTTTTTCACCATGGATACCATCGACGCCGCCACGGAGCGGCAGACGACCGGCCCCGACGCCGTCGACGATGTCGACGCCGGCAAGACCCCTGCCGAGGCCTCCACTTCCCCGCCGAAGCCCAGCATGCCTAAGTCGGACCCTAAGACCACCGATCGCACCGAGACTTCCAAAAAGGGCGATGCGAAGAAACTTAAGACTGATAAGACCAAGTCTAAGAAGCCCAAGAAGTCCGTCTTGGCCGATACGTCCACATCTGCTAGCGACGATAGCGACGATTCCAAGTCAGCCACCAAGGACACCGACTCGTCTGATTCCGATGGCTCGAACGACTCCGCCTCTGAGCCCGACACCAAGCGCAAGGCCAAATCGAAGAAGCAGGTGGCCAAGAAATCCAAGAAGGCGCTCTCCCAACCTAAGAAGACCAAAAAGTCAAAGAAGGTCTCTGGCGATTCGTCTGACTCGGACTCCAGCGACTCCTCCGAATCATCCGAGGACGACGACGATGGATTGACCAAGGTCGCCATGTCTCCACAGCAGTTGCAGGCTTTCCAGCAGTGGTCGCGCACTAACGACACGCTGCCCTACAGCCTTGGTCTCTCAACTGGTGATACACACGCCTACCTGCCTCCTCCGCCTCGGCGCCGCATCGGGGGCGTCGGAAGCGTCCCACGTCGCATGGGTGGCTTTCTGGACGCCGACCCCTTTGATGCCAGTCTGGGCGTCAAGAGAGCTCCCGCATCCTCAAAGAAGCGGAACGGCAAGGTCAAGCTCGACTACAAGCGGGTTGACCAGGTCTGGGATAGCTCCATCCATAACTACAAGCTGCAGGAAACCGCCGAGACCACCACTGACTCCCAGTACGACGGCTTCGTCCTTCAGATCAGACGTACCTTTGACTGGGAGGGCAAGTACAAGACCACCATTGTGGACATCAAGAGCAAGATTCTTCGTGAGTGCCTTCAGGACGTCATCGGCAATATTAAGGGAGTCAGCTTGGTCGACGAGGTGCCCAGAATGGACCCCAATCTTCTTTTCCTGTGAGTATCAATCCACTCGACGCTTCTTGAGCAGAATCTAACAGGCAGCAACAGGTATCTTGAGGATCTTCGTGCCTACAGCAAAAAGCTCAAAAAGCAGGAGCCCAAAAGCTCCGAGAAGAAGGCGCGTAAGAAGCAACAGAAGCACATCGACGACAAGCGGATGCATTTGAAGGTCCTGCTGAAGTACCTCGACAAGGACTACGCTCACATCAAGAAGAGGTATGGTGGCAGCTTCTAATTCCTTCACTGGCGTTGACAACTGTGCAGTCTCTACCCCATGCTCGAGAATGGCCTCATCACCTTCGATCTCCTCTGGGCACTTTTCAAGCCCAACACCCTCGTCTACACAACCACGTATGGCACAGCAGACGAGCCTCGTATCTTTAAGGTTGAACAAACGGAGCGCCACAACACCATGATGAAGGGAGACTTCTACTGGGTCGACGGCAAGGTATGGTCCTCCATTTCACCGGAGCTTCGCTTTCTGACTCGCAGCAGTATTTCGAGTTCGACGGCAAACAGTTCGGCTATGGATCTTTCTCCGAGGAGATTAGCGAGTTCCGCGGAGCCAAGAAGATTACCAGCCTCAAGGCTTACCCTCTTGACTACCACAAGGACAAAGAGACTGTCGTGGCCACCCTCATTGAGCGCGGCAAGAAGTTCGTCAAGCTTGGCGGTGTTCACTACCAAAGTCACGAGGGTCTCGCGTATTATAGGAAGAAGAAGAGCATCATCAAAGTCAACATCAACAGCCGCGTCATGATTGACCCCGCTATCCATCGCCGAATCAATCCCAACTATCAGGTCTCTGCCGTGCGGCCTAAGGATCACGACATCCTGTCGGATGATGAAGCGGAGGACGATGACTCACAGAAGGATTCGGATGAGGCTGGCTGCTGCGACAGTGACAGCGAAGCTTGTGAGAAGATGGTAGTCAAGGTCGTCAAGGACGACAAGGGTAATGCCTGCATGGTTCGCATTCCTAAGTCGGAAGTGGAAGATGAGAATGCCTCTGAGCAGCCTTTGGTGCGTCTGGAGGATGGAGGTGGCAAGAATGAGGGAGACAACAAGACCTCTCCCACATCCCCCAGGAGTACTGAAGATGCCCAGGAGGTTCCTGAGTTCTCAGACGAAGAGTACCTCATTGCATCCCCGGTGGTGCTGGGATTTTCCTTCTCGGAGAAGCTCTGGCTTGAGTTCACTGTGTCCGGCATCAAGGATATCCAGTGGAATGAGAGCGCATACGAGTCCCTTGTGCTCGAGCCGAAGCAAAAAGACATTGTCCAGGTGAGTCCAAGCACATCACCCAGCCAAAGGCTTGTTTCCGTTAACATGAACACAGGCCCTCGTTGAATCTCACAAGTACCACGCCTCCAAGAGCATTGACGATGTCATTCAGGGCAAAGGAAAAGGCCTTGTGGGTAAGTGGCATAGTTGTTTCAGTGCACCTCTTTTGGATTTGAGACTTACAAGCCCCCTTGTAGCTGTCCTCCACGGCCCCCCAGGCACTGGAAAGACCCTCACAGCAGAGGGCATCAGCGAGCTCCTCAAATGCCCGCTTTACATGGTATCTGCAGGAGAGCTCGGCACCGATTCGCGCATTCTGGAGCAAGAGCTCCAAAAGATACTAGATATTTGCCACGCCTGGGGAGCTATCCTTCTTCTTGACGAAGCTGATGTTTTCCTTGAGAAGAGAAACTTGCATGAGATTAGCAGAAATGCGCTTGTCAGCATCTTCCTCCGCCAACTCGAGTACTTCCAAGGCATTTTGTTCTTGACAACGAACCGCGTGGAGGTACGTAAAACATCTTTTCGATGGCTGTTTGTCTCGCACTAACAATGACAGACCTTCGACGACGCTTTCCAGTCCCGAATCCACATTGCTCTTCGGTACGAGAGCCTCACTGTCAAGGCCAAGAAGAAGATTTTCAAGATCTTCATCGAGAGAGTTCGCGTCATGGAGAAGATCGACCTGATGCCCTTCACCGAGGAGGATTACAACGACCTCGCTAAGCATGACCTCAATGGCAGGCAGATCAAGAACACGATCGGAACGGCGCAGGCTTTGGCCGTTAACAGAGGTGAAGCTCTGAGCATGGCCCACATCCGTCAGGTGCTTGATGTCCAGAACAGCTTCGATATTCACCTCAAGGGCGGTACTGGCTACCAAGACGCCCTGCGCAGCTACTACTGATCTGCTGATCTGCTGTTTTTGGAGGAGATTGTTGCGAACTTCGATTACCAACAATTTCCTTGCTTTCTTGCGAAGTTCCAGGCTGCAAGAGGTTGCAGCCACCTCTTGCAGCCAATGGTCACGAATTCCGGGTGTTGTCCACAGCGTACGATAGCTAGCTTGGGTTCCTGATATCAATTTCAAGCGATAATGCTTTCGTAACATGCAGTGGACCATACATTAGGCTCTACCTCAGCCGCATTAAGCACGGGTGATTTCTGTGTAAACCATTGTTCTTCTGTCGGTTCTTTTGTCTCGATCTTATAAGCAAGTCCACTATTTTTCGCCGTCATTCCTTCTGCCCTGGCTTAATAAGTTAAAACTTACAGCTGAAGATTACATCTATCTCAGGGCGTAGTACAAAAGCACAGAAGGGAACACCCACATTGTGCCCCTGGACCCCTCTTTCTGCCCTTCGTCGCATAGAATTGCTTGTGTTTGCCGTGTCGGGACAGGGATGCCGTCAATTTTAGGGCCAGTATCGATATTTTCGACAATGAGGAAGTTCTGAGCCCACCAAGTAGGGGCTTTCACAGGAGGGGAAAAAGCAGTAAAACGGTATACAATAAGACTGAAGATCAAACTCTGCCTGAACCGAGCGAAGAATGGGTCCACAAAAACCACGAGAGAATGGTGTCCTTCATCGAAACGGAGCAGGTCCGGCGGCCCTGGTCTACCGCGGCGGACACGCGGCTGAAGCAGGTCGCTTGAACTTCTCGAAAGACAGCTTCGATCTCGTCTTCCGTGAGCGACTCTCCGGGGGAGGTGGGGTTCATCTTGCGCCAAAGGTGGTTCACTAGAACACCGGCTGTTTCTAGAGCGCTGTTGCCGCCCTGCGCACTGATAGGATGCACCTGTGACGGAGTGCGATGTTGAAGATCTCGAGCGTGTTTGCTAGAGAGAGGCCGGAAATGCTGCCTCCAACGATGATGATCTTGAAGCCCATGGTGTGGATTTCTCTTTTCTGAGAAAATATTGGCGAGTAATGGAAGAAGGCATGAGGGAAGCTAGTGAAATTGGATGGAGATTGTTTAAGCCATGATAGTTTGACTCACAACAAGATAATAGAATCGCTAGTTTGCGTGGATCGGGCGACCTTGGCCGGCCTATATCGTGCGACTGACCTTCGGCATTTTAATTGTTTTAGTGGATGCTACTCCGTTTGAAGATGAGCAGCCCGACCAGCGAGCGCATAGAAGGCGCGGCCAAAAAAGTAAGTGATTAGGCGTGTTCAGATGACTACAACAGTTTCCTCCTTGACTGCTAAAAACTGACTGGCCAACTCTCGGCTTCCTTCTCTGTTATAACGAGACGTGATACCGACTCTTTCATAAACGCCACTTTTTCTCGAAGGCTGTAAGACAAGTACTATGAGACCGCCGAGAGTGTTGTGGCCTATCAGGAGAAAGGTTAGGTCAATTCCTTCACCGAAGTTCATGTCCACGTCGAATCTTATGTGTACATCCTCCCCCCGAAGCTTGAGCTGTTCAGATGAAGCATTCTCTCGGATGATTCGGCCCCTAATTCGAAGGAATGCGCTTGTTATTTGCCCTGTGGGATCTGCTCCCGTGGGTGTGCTTCCTGCGTCCAGTACCACGGCACATCGTTCCGCCAATCTCCGGTGATCAGTTGGGAAGCGAAATGAAAGACGAGTCCTGCGGTTCTTGGAGCCAAACTTTTCTTCTAGCGAGAATGGTGACCAAGACGGCGCCCGGTACTCGGTTGAACGCTGGATCTGGGAAGGTGACAAACCAAGGACTTGCCATACCATAGACTCCAGGATGTATTCGTTCCAGAATCCAGCCAAGTACTTGCCAGCGCCTCGAGACTGCCACAGCTTTGCTAACCCAGAGAGCGCCGGGAGTAAATCTGAATCGTATGATAGATCTCGTGACGAGTATGCTTCCAACAAGCCCAGCCAGAGTTCATGAAGGCTGACTCCGTCCTCCTGGTAACGAAGTAGAAGGAATTGGCCTTTTCTCATGATGCCTGGATGCACGCTGATGTCATCGGTGGTATGATCCATCTCCATGCACTCGCATCTCAGACATTCTGCACATTCCCAGAGCATTTCGCCTTTGGTGAAGTGTACAATCCTTTTGGCCAATATATACTCTTGCAAAGCCCACGCTCGTTGATTGAGTGGAGCGGCGTGCAACAGCCCATGGTGGCGGGTCGCGGAAGAATCGCTCTTTAAACGCCTCTTGTAAATGCGTGAAATGGTGGAGTTTGGGTTTGTGATTTGTCCAATCTCAACTGCGCGGTCTGGATTAAGGTGTGGATGGACGCCTGCGACATCGAGAAACCCTTGGGTGGAATCTTCTGCCTGTGCGGCGGCTATGACGAGGTAGGCATCGCTGTAATAACCGGCCATTTTCGATGACTCTGTTTGCCAATCACAGCTATCATCCTGCACCATGCACAAAGAATCAATCCACAAGTACTGAATACCGAGACTTCGGGTTACAAGAACAGCATCGCGGAAAGTACTCGGCAGCGTACTTAATTCGATGCCCTCCTGGCGTTGTCTGAGATTTGACAGGTTTGTTTCCGGTGGATGTAGATGTTCCGGCCCCCAGCAGTGACTCAAAGCCACGTAGTTGCCGATCTCTTCAGAAGAAACATGAAGAAGAAGCCGAGGGTCAATCTTGTTGCCCACGTCGAGAACACGACGTGGAAGTGCCGCATGTCGTGTGACACAATTGGCATGTCTCGCTTCGCATTCTGTTTCCCAAGCAGCGAGTATTGATTGGTGTTCCTCTCGTCGAGTTGTCATCGGGAATCGTCCATTCTTGATGAAGTCCCAAGCCGGTTTAGGTGCCCCGCTCTGAACGTACAGCTGAATGGTAGGGAGCTCCATTGTCTTGTGCTCACTGCGCTTTTTGAGCCACTTCCATACCTGCTGTATTTGACCAGGATTAGTAAAGCTACAACCGACGTCAATTCTGCCTTTGAGAGGCTTCATATTGCGACAGCAGTGAAATACCACCGCACATTTTTGACAGCCGCGTTTGGCAGCCTCTTCAATTTCGTCAAGATAAGCCCACCCGGAAGCCTTCACGCCGCTTTGGTCAACCCGGCCATCAGCACCTCTACAGACGCCGTCGCATTCGGGTGGAGTTGTAGGCCATGTTATGTCAAAACAATCATCGCTAAGACTCCTTTCCATCTCGAGCTCGAATTGTGTGTTCCAAGAGAAAGAGATACGAAGGGTTCTTGAAGTCTGACCTGCGCATGCAGGTGCAACTAGGTGCGGGTCGACTTTGTGAATTATTTTGAGGTCAGCTTTGGTGGCTATTTCGGTCTCAGCGTTCGAAGGGGTACGGGCCGGCTTAAATAGGTCTCGCTACGACCATGTCGCTTCATGAAGGCTGGGATATTTAGGCAAGCACCCCGGGGCGATGATCTGATAGGATTCCTGCGCGTTTTCATTAGGTGCTTCGCGCCAAACTGCCAGCTCTGTGTGATAGACTTGCAGAATGGCTTTAGCTCCCTCACCTACCGCTGTGCTTGAGTGACACGTCGACAGGCTGCATCGCAAAGAAACGTCCTCTCCACTTACGGTTGGTCAAAAGAGTGCTTCAAGGCGGGGCTGACCCTAGCAAACACGAAGCTAGCTAGCTCGCTACTGCAGTGAAAGCCGCGCGACTACCTAATGGCATACGACCAAGAATAGACAACGTAAGAAAAAGTATTGTGAGCCCCTGGACACCCGCTGGATTGTAAGAGGCGTGAATCTGCGCGGGAGTGCGGGAAGCAAAGTTAGGCATATTGTCTTTAGGCCGTCCACGTTTTGGTTCCATATTCAGTTTCGTATCATGTATTATCGGTAATAACCGAGCCTGCCTAGCAAATTCTATAGCGTCCCAAGAACAGCAACTCCAAAAGCAACCCAAGCCCCCAGATCCACTGTGAGCATCCGTCTCCAGTTCACGACCAACCACTTATCCAGCGCCTCATTCATATCCTCCCCCTCGTTTCCATCCACAAGCGTTTGCACATGCGGCGCGATGAACGGAACATAAGCCAAGTGTCCCAGTGACAGACCCGCGCCCGCGACGTACCACCAAAAGGTGCCCTTGGTTTGAAGCAAGGTCTGGTTCACTTTCAAGTTGGCGAGAGCCGTGCCAGCAGAGACCGCGAGGAAGCTGAGCACGATCGGGAGCCCGCGGGAGAAGAACTCTTTGTAGTAGGGATTTATCAGAGGCTTTGATTGGTTGCGGACTGTGGGATGATTGAACAAGGATAAGAAGAAGTGTTGGTCGTGGGCGTAGAGAAGGGTGCAGGTTGAGGAGAGGAGCGGGGCGAGGAGAAGAGGGGAAGCGCCGGGGTGGAGAATGCGAGAAGCCATGATTGGTTCAGTGGCTGTTGCAGGTTGGAGTGGAAATGGAAGAATTGAAAGTCAGCCTGCGGTACGCTGATGGGGACTGGTTGTTTTAAATGGTTGGTGATTCGGATCGGTGGCTGTGTTTATACTCCGTATGTGGGACGCCCGAATCCTTCGCGGTCCCGGGTCAGGTGGTTCCCCACTTGGTGGTCTGAAGACGGCTTATGTCCGGACGGTAGCCGGGGATTTTCGGGGCCCAGTGTTCGGGGCTGAGTTCAGCGGTCGGATTTGGTCACAGACTGGATGAGACAAAACACCAGCAGGCTCCAGCACAGTTGGGTTTGAATTCCAGAACGTTGGCGAGTCTCAGTCGGAGAACACTGAGATCGAAGATAGTTGCGTCTGTCCACATGGATATCGGATCAAAGCAAGACTGGACCAGCGCGCCTAACAATCCAGATCTACAGAAACCAAATGACTTGATGTTCATTTGTCCTCTTTGTGGCGTCTCTCAGTCATGATTCATTGAGAAGTGCAGGTGTTGGTTCCATCGCGGCCTCCAGCATATGCTGGAGGCCGCCTGGCAACGTTGGTTGGTAGGGTCGCCAAAATGGCCTCTAAAAAGGAAAGTGTATCAAGTATCCGAACAGCCACCCAACTCTAAGTCGTTTGATGAAATCAATCGAAAACCTATAAATGGTGGTTTTTGTCCGCCGTTTGAGTACTTCGTCCTCAGAGAAACCATGCCTCAATCGACTCCGGAACCCGCCGTCATGCAAAGCGACCTAGACCAAATATCTGCCCCCCAGAGAGACATGCCGGAAGACGAGGTAGCTGTTGCTCATCTCTGCGAGATTGCAAATACTCTGAGCGTCAACCCCGACCCTCAAAACGCCGACACAGACACATTTGAGCGCTCAGGCGATATCATCCTTGAGTTTCTCAGTACGAACGTGCCGGAGTTCGCCAGGCTCAGCGCAGTTCGAAAAAAGGTATCACCTGCCTGTTTTCTTCATTTTTTTGGGTTCGCACCTGCTGACAATGTGCTCTTAGGGATGGGAAAATCCAGCCGGCGACACATACTTCCGCAAGCAACGGGAGGCTGCAGACCATGCCGACGAAAAGTTGTCAGCAGTCTTTTACAACATGATGAAAGGCATAGGGACAGAGCTGCACCGAAAGACCCAGGCGTTGAAGATCAAGGGGCCAGCACTGGGACAGAAGCGCATCTTGGACATGTGCATGGCGCCTGGAGGGTTCCTCGCGGTGGCTCTCGAGAAGAATCCAGATGCACACGCTCTTGGGTTTAGTCTCCCCGTCTCGCAGGGCGGGCACAAGCCTTTGCTTCCACCCAGCAGAAACGTGGACGTCAAGTTCATGGACATCACGATGTTGGCGCAGGATATGGGGGTTACAAACATTCCATCAGATCACCCTGACTCTGGCAACTTCATCTCGCAGCAGCTGGGCCCACAAGACAAGTTCCATCTCATCCTCTGTGACGGGCAGGTTCTTCGTCAGCACGGGGAGTTCAGGGCGCAGTACCGAGAAAAATGCGAAGCGCGGCGATTGACGGTCACCCAGCTTGCCATTGGGCTAGAGCACCTTCAGCCGGGCGGCACAATGGTTGTTTTGCTGCACAAGGTTGAAGCATGGGATACCGTACTTCTGTTGCGGGACTTCAGCAAATTCTCAACCGTCCGGCTTTTCAAGCCTTCGAGAAGCCACGTAAAGCGCTCATCATTTTACATGGTTGCGAGCAAAGTCCAGAGTCAGAGCGCGGCGGCTGCTGCGGCTGTCAAGGTGTGGAAGGAGGTCTGGAGGGTTGCTACATTTGATTTGAACGGGGAGATGAAGCATAACTGGCGCGAGGAGGAGCCTAATGCGAAGGAAGTGATTGATGAGTTTGGCGATCAGCTCATCAGGCTGGGCAAAAACATTTGGAAGACTCAGGCTGAGGCGCTGGAGAGGGCTAGTTTCATCAAAGGATGACAATTCCCTTTTCATGCTTTTTGCTAGTTCTTCGTTTTCTTTTATCTTTCTGCAGTGATTTACATGTATGAGACACCCCATAACAAGGTCTTTTTTGCGCTACTAAACATTTTCAACCTCGCACCTCCCATCTTGACATCGACTTGGACTTTGTCGGTGCATTGTCTTGGCGAAACCCAATCTCAGACCTTTTTTTTTGTTTTTTGTACCATTCACTAATCTGTAGTATGCTAGACTCAAAAGCGTCTTCTCATGCCATTGGCTATCAGTAGACGCAGGAGGCCGACTGAATTTTGGGGTCTTTGGGGCAACTGATTGGCTTCATGCATGTAGGCCCAAAGCAGCTCGCTGATCATTTGACGTGCGGCCCCTTTCATCACGGTTTCTTCTGTGACTGTCGGGAGACCAAGGTTTAAATGTCAGACTCTCCTCAATTCTTGATATACTCCAATTTCTTCTGACATGTCAAATGTCGACCTTCTTTCGATGAGTACCACTACTGATAACATAACCAAAGTCGAGATGCCAGCAGAAGAAATGGACAGCGTTCGCATCGCTGCAACCGACTCCGACGACGTGGAACATGGCACTCCTGGTGCTGTCATCGTGCAGTACTTGACCCAGCACTCGCCTGAGTTTGCTGAACTTCGCCGGCTCCGCAAGATTGTACGTTAGTTGCGTTATTACACCGGCTCCCCACGTATCGTTCACTATGATAGCCGCTGACCATCATCATGAGCAGGGATGGGACAGTCCAGCCGGCGATCGCTTCTTTCAACACCAGCGTGCTCGAGCCACCAATCCCGATACAGCTACTGAGTTATCCTTCTACAGGATGATGAAGCGGATTGGCGACGAGATGCAGCGCACCACAGGCGTTCTGAAAATCAAATCTCCGGCCTCAGACTTCCCACAAATACTCGACATGGGAATGGCACCGGGCGGCTTTCTTGCGACCGCCGTGAAGCTGAATCCTGGGGCCAAGGCTGTTGGATTTAGCTTGCCGATTTGTGATGGTGGCTACCGAAGCCTTGTCCCGAAAAGCAAAGACATCGATGTACGATACCTTGACGTGACGATGCTAGCGGCAGACCTCGGCTTTGACAATATCACAGCAGACCATCCAGATGCTGACAAGTTCTTGGCGCGTCAATTCGAACCTGGCCAAAGGTTTGATCTGGTCATTTGCAGCAGTTCAGTCGTGCGCGATCACCAATTGGACGACTACAGGAAAAAGACCGAGCCACGCCGGCTGACGACAAGCCAGCTCGCCTTGGGTCTCGAGCGGCTAAACCCTGGCGGCACAATGATCGTGCTATTTCACAAGGTGGAGGCTTGGACAACGGTACTTCAACTGTACCGGTTCAGCAAGTTCTGTAAGAAGGTGTTTCTGTTCAAACCGACAAAGAGCAATCCAAGCGCTCGTCGTTCTACATGATCGCTACGGACGTGCAGGGCCAAACCCCAGAGGCCGTTCTTGCAATTGAAAGGTGGAAGCAGATTTGGCGAGCTGCTACGCTCGATGTTGAAGGGACCGGGGCAATGTTGCAGGAATTGGACGAAGAGGATCCGTCGCCGGAAGAAATATTACGAGAGTTTGGAGAGGATCTCGTGCGGTTAGGGAAACACGCTTGGTCTATCCAGGCAGACGCTCTCAGGGATGCGCCTTTCATCGCTGGTCACTGATGAATACACTAGAGGGACGAACAGGCGGCGAGGCAGAGTGTGAAATTCATTTATGTAATCAATTCGAAGAACTGCTGCCTTGTGCCCTCTTCGCGTAGATTGCCTACCAACGGAAGGAATTGGGTTCAAGAGTTGCGCGGAGCTATCTTAGTTCGAGCATGTAGTTTTACTGCTTGAGCACAACGTCCTCTAGCACTGGTCGCATCAAATAAGCCCCTGCAAAGAAATATTGACTTGAAGGCCATTAACCTGGGGCAGATTCACAGCCCTTGAAGATTTTGAGGAACAAGCTCCACAATGTATCCATCCTAGCAGTACAGTTAATCATCAGCAGCTGTACCTAATGTGTTTGGTGTATCTCTCAAAATGCGAACAATGGGGACATACCGGGTCCTTGACAAACGCAATCTGCTCGAAGACGTTCTTGTACGCCGAATTGAGATCTCCTAGACCGATACCACGTTCGGCTTCCCATGAACTCAACGGAACATCTTCTCGTGTTGCGCTACCCAAGTCCTTTACCACTTCCACGCCATTGGCCTTCAGGCGCTCAAGTGCAAGTGGGACATCCGGGACGGAGAACCCCAAATGCCCAAGGCCCAGGTTTGGCGGCTGGTTTCCGTTGCTGTAGTACCCTTCAGACTCATTCTCTGAACCGTGGACATGGTACAGCTCGAAGAGTCCCAGTGTGTGTGGAAGCTTGGATACCGTGTCCTCGCGAAATTTTGCAAGGCCGGCGCGGTGCTCGGTTGTTTGCGGGTACCCGAGGTAATAGATGGTGAATGGGCCAGTATTCATGGTGAACACGGTTCGCATGCCCATTAAGTCGATATAGAAGTGCAAAGAACGGGCAGGATCTCTGATGCGAAGCATCATGTGATTGAACTTGTATCCGATAGTCGGGTCGCCTGGTGAGATCGCCGCCTCGTCACCCGCGGTATGTGACGCGTGATCTCCATCCGGAGCGGACTTTGATGTAGATGGCGGTATTGGCTGAGACATGGCGAAGTCTGAATATTTCAAATTGCGATGATGTTCCCAGAACGGAGAATTTCTTGCTGTTAGATGTCCGAAGAGAATAGACGGAGACTGAGGTGGGTGAATTTTTAATTCTGAGCGAGTTTCTGGTGAGAAGGCGCGAACGGAAGGAGCGAGGTCATCTGTGCAAGTCTGGGCCCTCGAGTTTCCTTCAGCGATTGGTCAACGAAACGCGAGAAGGGCACAGAAGGTAGAAGACGGGGATGAAAGGGCTCGAGCAAGAGGGAGGGGGCGGGCGAGGGTAGTAAGGTATGAGCAGTACGGCAAAGGCAGCAGCGACTTTCTCGCTCCAGTAATTTTCGCTAGAGACGCTGAACTCATTATCCAAGATATCTGGTTTACTGAACTTCACTCGTAGAGTATACCATTGATTGCGTCACAGTACCCCATCTCGCTGACTACGTACCCATTTTTACCATCTCCGTAGACTTGAGTAGCCGGTGGGATACGTAGCGCTCCGCCGTTGCACAAATAGTCTGTTACAAATCAAGCGATATTCGGGGTAGCAGTGTTAAACAACTCTCTACCCTCAAGATCCCATACCCGTCAGCAGGGTTATCGTCCATCTATCGATTCAATCTCATTAGTATGCATCTGCACTTATACCTCTATGGATGCCGCTCATTTGTGAGTTCCGAAACACGGTTTAGCCTAAGATTACGACATTTACGAAGTGCAAGGCTGGAGATGTTTGGTGCATGGTCTTTCCAGGGTGATTGCATGATATTTCTACGGAATAGGAAGCTGGTAACAGTCAGTTGCTATGGATTAACTATGCAGTAAGATGCACGTCACTCGCGCTGAACGCATGCAGCTCAAATTGTTGATTTATAGCGTTTGGAACTTTTGTTCGCCGTGCAGCCCGTAGAGTCCAATGTCGCAACTCAGAATATCCCGGCAACAGAAAGTAAGCGCTGAGGCGGCAATCAGCATATACGACTTATTTGTAGAAGGTAGGACTTTCCGGGGTTTATGCAGCGTCTATCAGCATATAAAGCGATTCGTCTTCATGCTCTGCTATGGATCACTAATCCGACGACAACCATAGCTTCCTACAAGTCTTACACACAGAAAATACACGATAGTAGCTACGAAAGAAATCAAGTAGAAATAATCACCGACGGCCTCGTCAACGCCTTCAAAAACGAGCGTTTGCTCATTCGCGCCTTCGACAGCAGCGAGCCCCAGATAAAGTTCATCTACAAGCATATCGAGGCCGACCCTCCTCTCCGCGCTCGCGTAGCTATGGATGCTCAGACCCCAAACCCAAAAGCATGCCGAGGGGGTTGCGGAGGGCCTGACCAAGGCCGTCCTCAGTGTCACACTCTATCTCCCGCCCTGGGACCCGTAGCCGAAAGCGACAATACCACTGAAAGGAAGGATGATAGGAAGGATTACAGCGGCAAGAAAGAGGGAGATCAGCCGATTCCTATCAGGGTCCTGATTTTTGGTTGGGAAAGCGCTGATCAATGGGACCAGACCCATCACCGGTCAACAGCGATGGGGATTAGTCTTGCTGCAGAGTACCAGAATCAGGCCTACGACAGGGAGGTGATCAACTGGGCTCTGGACTGGGCATTCCGGTTCGAGGCATTTCACAGTGTTCGTAACGCGACGTCGTCTTTCAACGAGCGGACGCAGAGCCTGTACTTGAAGTTGGGATTTGTCGAGGAGGGAAGAGATCGAGAGGCGTTTTGGCTTGACCGCAAGTGGCATGATGTGATTCGGTACGGTACGTTGGAGCATGAGTGGAAAGCGTTGCGAGGGTTGTAGTGTCTGGTTAGGACGACTATCGCCCTTGTGGTTTCAATTTATCTCGACATTCAGAATTCTGCACAACACTCATTCCTGTTTTCCAGACATGGTAATTCCCAAAGGTTATTTACCCGGCTGATGTCATTGATGCTCACAGCGAAATTACCGGGAAGATTTGATCATGTACATGCAAAGATGGGGATAAAATTCAACTGGGCGCCATGATGCCCGAGCCAACGGCCAATGCTCGTCACCAGGCCCGCAATATCCTCACTGCCCATCCGCGCACGTGTCGGCCAGCTCCCCGGGCCGACTCACGGCTGCAAGTCAAACCTACAGCATGTGGCTCTAAGCGCCGTCATCCATGACCTCAACCACGAAGACGACCAATGGCGTGCCTGCATTCTGGCCGGAAGTCTAAATAAGCCTTGGGCGTGAGCCGGCTTGGCGCTTCTAGAAGTTCTCCATGCGGTACTGGCACCGTTCATCCCATCATTTGGGCTTTTGACGTTTAACGTGCGGCCCGCCGGTTGACTTGCAATGACAAGAAGCACATTCCCTGCGCAATGGCTTGCCGACTGCTAAGTTTTGCTTTACCGCCGCCGGCGATTAAAACCTTTTCAATCCAGCCTATGGGTGAAACCCCAACGGCAAGGAAACGTTTTGCTACCGCGATTTTTGGGTCTGCCAAGAAAAGGCACGCAGCGACAGCATCACGGAACGCATGCCATCCGAAATCTAAAGACTGGGGTGGTCTGTATACATAAAGGATCATGAAGCCAGCTTCAATCGTAGGAAGCTCTGACCATTTACCGCTATATTTCGTTCACATACTTATGACAGTCTCTTCATTCATTCCAGCCAGATCGTATCATTTACACTAATCATAATGCTGCCCACCAACATCTTCAATTTGGCCACCGCTGGCTTGCTTTCCTCGTTCGTGCCCTTGACCAACGCGGTTCCCACCCACAAAGATGGCGGCCCCCTAGTACCCAACGCCGAGCTGCTGTTCCAGCTCAAGATGACGCTGGGGCAGTCCGTCAACTTTGGCGTTGGCCCACGAGGCAACAGGTTTTCTGACCCGATCACTGGAGGGAATTTCGAAGGGCCGAAGCTCAACGGTATGCAATTCCCTAGCCTTAGCGAATGAGCGTCGGCTGACAGGGTCATCAACAGGTGTCGTGCTTCCCGTCGGTGCCGACTGGGGCCTCCTCGATGGCCGAGGCCAATTCGAGGCAATCACGCTGTTTCAATTCCAAACCAACGACGGCGCCAATATTTTCGTCCGCGCTGAGGGACCTGCACCGAACGGCAAGGGCATCTTGTATCTGACGCTTGAGACCGGTGTCGATGCGTACTACTGGGTCAATCAACTGATGATTGTCGGAGTCACCAATGTCGAGAGAGACCAAGGGTTTGTGACTATCGACGCTTGGGTGTTGTCGCGTGCCGACGCGGACTAGAGTTTCTTGCATATACTGTTCTCTCTATTTCTTTTGGGCTGCTGGTAGGCCCGGTATGTCATTGGCTGTATTTTCTTTCTTTGTGTTTTGCGATAGATGTAGAAAGGAGCATTATTTGTAGTGTTCAATTTGCCAGCAGCTGGTCATTCTGCCTGGACGTTGCTGATCTTGGTTTGTGCTGAATGTGACGATGTCACCAATATTGATGTCTTGCTGCATAAAAAGCGATACGTGTCTAGCGATTAGCCTTCCTTGTATCCGAATTATATGTGATGCTACTGCATGCTGCTGCATGATGTGGATGCCAACCGATCGACAGGGACGCAAATAAGGTGGAAAATAAGCTGTTCAGGGGGTCAATATGCAAGATCTTAGTCCACATTCAGTCCACAGTGTTGAACACTGTCGTAGCGTCGGCGGGGAACCTGGGGACCTGATGTGGGGGGGGGGGTAACGGCCGATGTCGGCAGGCTTCTGAATAGCTTCAACAGGAACCCTTCTCCTGTGAATAATTTGGACGATGATCTGTGGCATGAATTTTCAGACTTTGATATTTTATAAGATATTCTTCAACCACAACTAATCTCTTGGCGGGGGTACTATTTGGGCTGAATGAGACGATTACATGTATGGAGATAGACAAGGACTCCGCACATGAGTGTTCGCATTTGTTACTGGCACTTAGGCGAATCAATTAATTATTGTCGAAGTAATTGTGTCGTTTGAATACAAAAACTAAAGAACCGAATAGAATCGAGAATGTGCAGAAGACATCCAGTAACTTATCCTATCTACTACTGGATAGCGCCAGAATGTTTAGTGACCGCAATCTTTACCAATCTCACTACGTTCAACTTTTCAATTTACCAAAAGGAAAAAAAGAAGTTGCACATCATATGGAATACTTTTGGTTAGCTACATCCTGCAAGTCTATATATTAGCGTCATTCACTATTCGATGGGATATCTCCAAGAAGTTTGGACTTTACGTGGACTATGTAGAAAGCATGTCGCATTATCGCATACTCAAGCAGGGGGCTTTCACGGGTTGACCACCGAAGAATCGACTACACCTTTTTCTCAGGCTGCCCCTCTGTTGTAATCAATCAAGGTCCACCCAGAAACGCAGCATTTTGAAAGCTCAGCTTGATCAATATTGCAAAACAATGACTAACTAGTAGGGTACTTTGTACACATGAATCGCTCTAAACCCAGACCATCCCTCCCTTTCCGGAAGACCAATCTGTTGATGCACCTTGGTATAAATGCCCCATCCAAACACCCAAACCACAACCACTCAAACCATCTTAAATGAGAAGCCCGCCAACGACACCGGCAACAGCCATACCGAAGCTGAGCAGTCCCAACCTAACATCCCCGCGCGCCTCAATACCGGCACTCGGGCTCGAGGTCCTCGAAGCCGACGCCGATCCACTCGCCGCAGTGCCCGACACCGCCGACGTCCCGCTTGCGCTCGTGCCGGAACCCCCAGAGCTGCTCGGGCTGCCCGTCGCCGCAGGCCCAAGGGTACCGCCCCCAGTCGACGCCGGCGCCACGTTCTTCTCCGCCTTGGCCGCAGCCTCCTTATACGCGTCCACGGTCCTGCCGCCGCTGCTCGGCGCGTTGATCACGCCGACCATGCCGCCCTGGCAGTGCTGCGCCGTCGCGCAGTAGAACCACTTCGGGGAGGCGTCCTCGACCTTGACGGAGAACACGTCGGCGCCCTCGCCCGAGGAGACGGGGACGGGGCCGGAGAAGAAGCCGGTCGCGGTGCCGTTGGAGAGCGGCTCGCAGGGCTTGTCGAAGGAGGACTGCGCGACGGAGTGCGCCTTGGGGTAGAAGTGGAACTCGACGGTGTCGCCGACGGCGGCTTTGACGTCGTTGGGGGAGAAGGTGAGGCCGCCGTCGCCGACTTTGACGACGTGAACCGTGCCGGAGGCGGAGGAGGAAGAGGAGGCGGCGGCGGCGGAGGCGGTTGTGGTCATGGAGGAGGAGTCGGCGGCGTCGTCGCTGCCGTAGCCGTACTGGGCCATTGCGACGGCGGGCAGGAGGGCGAGGAGGGTTTGTGCGTGCATTTTGGATGTGTGAGAGAGGTCAACTCTGTATTATGTTGGTGTTTGGGTATTTGGGTGTGTGAGAGAGGAGAATATGTTTGTGCTGATGATGGAATGCCAAGTCTGGGTTTGACAGGAAGATGACAGTCTTCTTATACAACTCACCCGACATCAACAAGAGACGAGGCAGGTCTCGTGGCGGTCTCCCTGTAACGTCTAACGCTACCCCCAAAGCCACATACCCCAGGCAACATCGTTTTCTCCAGAAGCCCAGGTTCAGGTGTAGCTCTGCCGCAGCCGAGAAAGACAGCCCCCATCTCGGCACGAGAATGCCGCCAGTCGCGTGGCGGCCTCACGACAGCGCCATCCGGAGAAGACGGAAAGGGAGGTCTCGGTCTCCTCAGCCGAGCCCTGTCCTACCCTCAGCGAACTAGCGCGGCAACGATGAGCTAGCCCCGAAAAAGAAGCACAATCTCCAGCAGCAGCAAAAGAAACAGAGGTCGACTTCGCCTCGCGGAAAGGTCTGTTTCCATAGAGTGAGTGGCCCCGGGGGATCTGACATCCGAGGTTTACGTGGTAGCAACCCACTCTAAGCCATGCCACCCACCAACGACCTGCAGGCCAAGCTTTTTTGGTTTCTTCGGACGGATGCCAAATTGAGGGGTCAAAGACACACTCACACACTACCTGAGCGTTGGGACGAAGCTAAATGCGGTGCCACACCATGTTTGGCTACCTACCTTACCCCATGCTGACATGGGTCCAAGCTGTGGGAGCTACACACCAAATTCCCGTTACCAAGGCAGGGGAGACGTCCTCAGCCATGGCGTTTGGGACCAGGTCGACGACATCCACGCGATGCACTGGACTGGAGTCGTGTCTCGCTGGCGGGGTCAAGACGGCCAAACACAGCCGCGGCCATGGTGCCGTCGTCCCGCGCCAATGTTCGGATCATGTTTCGAAAATCAATCCCGGCTAAGCGCCAGGGGGAGGGAACTAGGGGGCCCAATTGGTCTCCGTGTAAACATGGAGCTGAATGGGTACTCTGACCATCCGTATGTCCTTCGAATGGCATTGTAGCCAAATTCCCCCATAAGCAGCCACAATGATCCCTCCGTCACCATTCAACTTCATCACTCTCCATAGGCGGCCACAAATCATCTCCTCCAATCTCAGCAGAAACAAGGCCCAAAACCCGTTCATCCCAAGGCAAAACAGGGGCGACAGCACACTACTGTTTTGGCGAGTTTCCTCTTCGTGCCGAGTGTTCCTGGTGAGGAACGACACCATGTGGAGAGGGAATGCCGGGGAACCGCTGGACGCCACTAAACTTTAAAACGTCTCGAGATGCAGGTTCTGGGGCCTGGACAGGGGTGGTTGGCGGCTAGGTACCTAGAGGATGGTCGCGACCCGTCTGCGCCTCAGAGTCAGCTTCTCTTCGTACTGGATTGTCATTACTGTTCCCCATCTTGAATGGTGCCAACATCCCAAAAAGTCTCCACGCGCCCCAGTCTCAGTTGGGGAGGTCAAAAGAAGGTCGTTTCCAACATGTAAAAATAAGGTTGCCCCCTTCACCATTCCAGGAAAAAAGGCCACCCAAGCCCCAGCTCGGTTAACCCTGTCTCCGCAGCTGTTGCAACTTGCACCACAGCCCTCCTCGCGTAGGACCCGAGCCGGCATCCGGGACAACTCACGAAGATGAACTGCCCAACTGGTGAAGCTGGTGACCTTGGCGGTCGTGGGGTCGGCTGAAACAATCTGCCCGGAGCCGATTTGCGGACGGGACTCGACGGACAATCACCACTGCGTCCAGTCGGCTCCCGGCGGCGGACTCACGGATGCTTTTTTCGGTCAATGAAATTGTGCAAATTTTCGCTGGTACTGGTAATGGTTTGCTATGCTCTCAGATCCAATCTGACAAACAATGACTGATGGTCCAACGCCAATGGATCCTGACTCGCAGCTGATTACCCGAGACCCAAATCCCCCATAGAAACAAAAACGGAATTGCTTTCGTGACAGACGTGATGTGACGTGACGGCCCTAAACATTTTACACAGACAGTAGATAAAAACAGAGCGCATGGATCACGCGACGTGTCCCATCAGGTGAACGCTCATCACTCCTCATCGCTCGAACTCGAGGACGCGGATGCATTTCCTTCGCCGCCCGCCTTCTTGTCCTTCTTGCTCTTCTTTCCCTTCTTCTTCTTCTTCGTCTTGCTTTCGCTCTGCTCCGGCTCAGCGACGTCGATCAAGGTGGATGCCTGGCTGGGCTCAACCTCTCCACCGGAAGACAAGGCCTTCGTCATGTCGACCAGCAGCTTCTTTAGCTCCTCGACCTCACCGCGCAGCTTCTGCACCTCGGTAATGGTCGGGTCCGCCTCCAGGTTCGTCTTGGCGCTGATGCAAAGCTTGTTCCAGCCGTCGGCCTCAAAGTCGACCTGGTCCATCATCTGCTCCCACTCCTCGATCGTATCGTCGTCCTCCTCGCCGCGGGCGCGGTTGCTGCGGATCTCGCCCGCCATCTTCGTCTCGTGCCACGCGGCGATGAGCAGCACGGGCGAGTAGATGATGCCCATGATGATGTCGCTCATGCGCTCGAACTTGGACTTCTCCATCCACCAGAAGAGGCAGATGACCAGCATCTCGAGCAGGTTGAAGGGCGGGATGTACACGTTCTCGTCGGGCGCGCGGACGAATTGCATTGTCTTCTGCGCAAAGAGCGCGAGGTACTCGTCGTTGGCGTTGCCGTAGATGTCCTCGTACGCCGAGTTGTACAGGGCGATGAGGATGTTGAGCAGGACGACCTGGGACGGGTTAGCATGCGGGCAGAAAAACACCCGGAAATGCACTCACCATGATGATGAACGTAAAGCAGTAGTACAGAATGATTCCAAACGGCGGCGAGAACTTGTCGAATCCGTCAAAGTCAGGGCTCTGCATTACGGCATTCGCCATGGCCTGCAGGATGAAGAGGATATCATCCGCGACCCAATCGTCAGCAAAGTCCAAGCCGATAAAGGCCTGGAGGAAACCAATAACCAACACGATCAGCAGGGCAAAGAAGATGATTGACTCCTTCATCATGACCTTGAGCACCACGAGCATGGCGCCGAAGAAGCGGAAGCTGTCGAGGTACAGCAGCAGCCGAGACCAGATCATGGGTGCACTAAACGCCAAGAAGTTGTAGCTCATCTTGCTGTAGAACTCGCGCGTGTCGTCGCCCTGCTGATGGGTAAGGCCAATGATGCGGAGAATGAAGGACAGAGTAATGAAGCTGTAGAGGACGCTGTTGAAGGCGTTCCAGAAGCCCAGGATGTGGTAGCCCGCCTTCCAGAACTTGGTAACCTCTTCGCAGATGAAGCCGAGGGTGAAGATGTACAACAGGACTTCGGCCGTGTCAAAGACACCAGTCGGGTTGACGGAGTTGATGACGGCGGTGTAGAGACCGATGTACACGAAGGAGATGATGACTTGGGTGGCGTTCTGGTACATGGGCGCGCGAATGCGGTCGGGATCCATGTGGACGAAGAAGCTCGTGTTGTCCTTGTCCTTGTAGTCGATGAAGACGGCCGGGTCGTCTTCATCCTGTACAAGCCAGCCTTTCCAGAGGTAGGAGATGCACTTTTGGTATCCCGACGAGCCAATTACCCTCACGGCATGAAGGTCGACGGCCTTCTCGACGACGTTGGCGGGCGGGGTGGCTTCGCCGTCGACGATGATGGAGTATCGGCGGAGCAGGACGGAATGCATGAGGTACTCGAAGTCGTCTTCGGTTTCGATGCTGCCATCACGTGATCAGTACAATGTCGTCAATCCTAAGAGATGGTGGACTTACATCTGCTTGGCCACCACTTCACAGGCGACGGCTCGGACCCTGTGCATGTCGGCGTCCCAGAGCTCGACGAGGGCCTGGTGCTTGAACCATCTCTTGCAAACCACCAGGCAAAACACGACGCAGGAGCGGTAGTGGGAGCCACCAGCCTCCTTGGCGGCCTTGATGACCTTCGTAGTGATGATCTTGCTGTGTGCCTTTGTGATTTCCTCCTCGTCGAGTTCGCACGGAACAGCAAGCTCAATCAGGTGGCGCAGCTTGAGGGCCACCTTTGTGACTTCGGCGGCAGGGATCGCGGACTGGATGTTCTCGTTGCGGTATTGCGGCAGAACTAGATCACGGAAGAGAACCTCTTGTTAGCAATCCAGATCTTCCGAAGGGAATTGAGGTGGCATGAGGGCTGTCATCGGAGGTGGGAGAGCATGGGACGACGGAGAAGGGATGAACACGTACGGCGTCTGCGGTCATCGCGAATCCAGTCGGCGTGGAAATCGTGATGGTGTCTGGGATGCTTGTCCCAGCCCATCAGGCGGGAAAACCAGCTGGACCGAGCCATGACGAGTGCTCCGAGCGGTTATCTCTTCGTGTGTTGTCGTTCGATCGTATCGTCCGCAATTGCCGTCGTCGAGTCTGTCGGAGCCGATTATCGCGAGTAGCCACAATGGGGTGCTCAATTGACGGCGTCAGACGTCGAAACACCAATATCAGACCTGAAGAAAAAGTCTGGACGAAGAGAGCAGAGCACCGGGAGAAGTTGGCGTCGTGCGCGTCGTGGTGGCTGTCGCATCGTTTTTCCTTGTTTTGCCGCGGGCGCTCAGGAGGCCGGAGCTTAAGCTGCTGCTCGCTGAAGGTGACGTCGACCGACAGCGGGGGCATTGAAGCGCACGACCGGGGATACGTATCTCTCTATCAGAATCTCACTATCTTTGTAGGCAACAACCATAATCAGAGACAAGCACCCGCCCTTGGCGCTAACATTCTTTCGGGAGCACCCCACAACGCCTCGGCCAAAAACTTGGCTGCCACGCTTCTGGCGCCGTTCCTCACACCATCACGTCCAAGACAGACGTCGCCGGCGAGATGCTGTTGGTTGGGAAGGTTACACACAAACTCAGAAATCCAGCCATAGACTCCATTCCACGTTCTTGGCACTTTCGGGTTGAATCTCGTGGTTGATTCGCCCACCCCAAACTCATGATTGCCTCCCATCTTTCGATGATCCCGTATGTCTGTCTGTTGTGTCCAAAGATGTCTATTATTCCCGGCCGTTGATCGAAACACGCTGCTCCTATCTATCTTTAGCGCCCAATAACCAACCCACTCTATCCCAAACCGCCATTTCCGACCTTGTCCTCACTTCCTCAACGTCTCCTTGTAAACACTCAACGTCATGTTCGCAACGTGCTGTATCGTCTCCGGCGCAGTCGGGAGGTGATGGCCCCCCGGGAACCTCAGAATCCTCCGCGTGCTCTTCTCCGAGCACTGCTCATACAGCTGCTCGCTCGCCGGCTCGTACGGGTCCTCCAGCCCGACCACGTGCACCGTCGGCGCCGTGATCTTCTCCTCGTGCGGCACGAACGGCGGGAACGTGCCGCAGATGAACAGCGCAAACGGCTTCGCCTCCGGCCCCAGGAAATCGTCGTCCCCGCGCTGGTGCTCGAGCAGCAGGCTCGAGATGGCGCGGCAGCCCTGCGAGAACCCGACGAACCCGGCGAAGGGGCCGTTCTCCTTGATGTACGTCTTGAGGAACCCCACGGCGGCGTCCTTCTGCGCCTGGAACTCGTCCGCGGGCGTCGCGGGGTCGTCGCTGACCCAGCGCCGGTAGGGGCCGCACCCCTCGAACACGGGCAGCACGCCGGGCCCCGGCGCCGAGTCCATGGGCGCGTCGATGTACACGAAGTCGAAGCGGGCGTCGAGGATGCGCTGCAGTCTGATGAGCTGGATCTGGAAGATCTGGGCGGAGGTGCCCCCGCCGTGGAGGCACAGGAGTCTCGGCTTTTGAGACATTTCTGGCAGATGGGTGGATTTCGCGGATTCCCGAGTTGGAATATGTCTGGCTTTTCTTTGGTGATGAAGCGAGTGAGTGACACGTGAATTTGGCGTCGAGGGAGTGACAGATGGATGTGTGAGGTGAGATCTGATCGTGAAGGTTTGCGATACGTGTGCAACTCAATATCGGAGTGAGATTTGGAAAAGTGGGGGCCTTCGGTATGCCTCACCGTTGTTAAACCTCCGATGCCTGCCCCGTTACATAAGCCACGTCAGCGATGGGATGAGACTGACTCGTTGCAGTCAACGACACGTGAGAACAATATGGAAGGTAAGTGGTTGCGAAGCGGTGAAGAAGGCATTGAGGATGAAGGGCAAACCCGATTTTCAAGGGGCGGGGCATTCATTTGTGAAAAAAAGACTCACGAGTCACCTCATATCCATCAACTAAAATGAGGCAAGGTGAGATGAGAGGAAGCAAGATGGTTTCAATATTACAGCTTAAATCGTCACTCTAAATGACTATTTCGCAATACGGTGCAGACTCATCTCATCCCCCGCCCGGACGCGAGAAAACTTAACACGAATATTCCGCGCATCAGTCTCCATCTCCTTCACTGTCATCAACCTCTCCCCAGAAGCAACAACCTGCCCAGACCCTGCAAACTGGTTCCTATAAAAAATCAAAGGCAGAATACTGCTTTTCCAAACAGCTTCCTCGTCTCTCGACCGCCAACTCCTCGCGATCATCAAACCCAGCAATACCGCCTCCAGCCCAAGAAGCACAGCCGGAAAGGCGAGCCACCCCTTATCAATGACCATAAACACAACATACTGAAGCGCCTGGCCCTCGACCTCAGACATCGAGCCCTCCTGCCTCCCCAGGCCGCGCCGGAGCTGATTCGTCACCGCTGTAGCAATATCGGCGAAATGCTCAGAAACGAGTTCAACCGTCGCGTTGCCCTGATACCATAGCTCAGAGAGCCAGAAGTTGTTCTTACACCAGAGGTTCCCGTCCTGGAACGCGCTAAAGGTGCAAGTCTCGTTGAACGCGTCGCTCAGAAACGACGACAGTCCATCGGCGAAGGTCGGGGCGACGCTGTATATGCAGTCCGCGGCGTCGGGCGCCCAGAACGTAGTGATGTTGAGGCTGCCGGTCTCAGCTTCGGCGGTGTAGTTCCGCCCGTTGATTACGCAGGGCGTGCGGGAGGCTAGATAGCTGCCGTTCTTGACCCACTGATGCCCGATGCCGTCGTACAATGGGTCGTGGTACATGGCAACTTCGGAAATGAGCTTCTCCTTGAGCTGGGTTCTCTGGACGACCCCCGAGTAGCTACGCAAGCAGAGGTACAAGGAGCAGGAGAGTGCCATGCGAGTATGGACGAACGGGGCGCCGTATCTATCGGCGATGGGGCTCTGGGTAGTCAGGACGGTGATGTTGGATAACCCCTGCTTCGCCAGAGATATAGCTCGCTCAGACATGACGCTATTAGCCCAGGATAGATCTCCCGAGCCAAACACCATACTCGTCGCTGTCCGACCCGTAGAGAAATTCATCCCGTTCGGCAAGGCTATCGAACTATTGCTCTCGGCCACGCTGATGAGGGGTGTGACATCCGTACAGACAGAGCAAAGACCAGCGGACTCGTGTGTGATCTCGCCAAGCCCAACCACCGGCGCGCCAGACTCAAGCCCCATGAAAGTGCAATTCCCAGTCGGACAAGTAGGCGAAACTTCAGAATCCACACCGCGGGGATTCTGTATAGCCGTCTGCAGCGCAATCCTCATCCCAGGCCTCATAACCCTCTCAGTAGCTCTCGACCCATCCTCCTTGTCGCGGTAAATCGCCTCGAAGAAGTACGAATCGAGATCAACGCCCTGCGCCGTCGGAATACTCGCAACCTCCCCAGGATCAACCACAGCCCTTTCAACCGTCCCGATAGCCTGCTGCACAAACGGCCCAATCGCAAACGACGCCACAACCACAAAGACAGACGTCAACGTCGCCGGGCTCCTCCACTTCACGACCCCGCCCAGCCTCAGCGCTCCAAGCACGTCTCGACTCCCGCTGTCGAAATGCTGCAGATCAATCATTCGCCGCCCGCCGTGTCTATCGGACCAGAACCACGTCCATCGCGCCTGGCATATCATCTCCGCGGCGACGGCGGCGATGCACGCGCGGAAGAGCGTCGAGAGGACGTTAACGAGGGAGTTGAGGGTGATGGGCAGCGTCCAGTTGCGCTGGGGCTTGTTGTCTTGGGAGAGGGTGGTGGCGAAGATGGCGGCGAGGAGGAGGGTGGCTGTGACGAGGAGGGTGACGTCTGGGGCCCATGGCACAAAGACTGATTGTGGTTTTTTGGTTGGTTTAGCTGGAGAGTTTGGCTCGTTGCGGATGGAGAAGTCTTGGAATAACGTCGAGACTCGCGGGGCTTTGCTTTTGAGGTCGTTGCTGGTGACGTAGGCGGCATGAGCTTTGTTGAATCTGAGGTCTTGGTCGCTCTCGTTTTGAGCTTCGCCGGCACTCATCGAAAAGTTTCTGACGAGTGGCTCTTCGAGACTCTGGCTTGCATCTGGTCGTAGTTCCTGGTCCGGCGACGGGGGATCTGAATGGCCTCCAAAGCCAGACTTTCGACGGCACTTGTCAAACATCCCGTGGTATTCTTCTCGGAACCATGTCGAGATCGAGTATTGCAAGGCTTTACTTTCCTGGGGGGTTCGTAGTTTTAGACTCGAAATGGGTTCTTCAATGTGGCAGTTTTCGACAGGGCAAACTTGCTGTGCCGCAACCCCTGAGGATTCTATTTTCTCAACTGCAATCCTTCTGCCTGCAAGCCGATACCACGTCGACAGGGATGCTCGAACCCGGTCGCCAATCCGTAGTGCTTATCCTGTGTTCTTGGCGTGACAGGCATCGGCCGCTAAGATCTTGGACTTGAGATTGGCATGACGCTTGTTTTTTGTGAGGCGGGCGCTGAAGAAAAGGATGGAACAAAACATCGCTCCTGTCACTGCGACCTTTGACTCTCGTTTTCATAAAGATCCGGCTGCTTGCCCAGTGGAATGTTAGCATGGAGGATTCCGAATGGCTCTCTCATTCATTCTAAGTTTGTTGGTGGAAAACTATGATGGGCTGAATGGCCGGGTTGGTGTTTGTTGAATGATGCTGTGATACGTTGGGCCTCACAAACAAGCAACAATGTTTATACCGCGATGTTGTCATGATCTTTCGCATTATTACCATCCCATTTGCTGCGACCCCCTGTCCCATTCAATCCCATCTCATGGCACGAAATCTCCTAACCCCCTCATGCTTCACCACCGGCATCCAACTTCTCGCATGGCCTCCTTGCCCTTCCGCGACCGCTTCACCTCTCGCTGGATCATCTCAGCAACAACAACAGCATCCAGCTCCGTAACGTCAACGACGAACCCGTCCCGCTTCACCTCATGAAAGTAGTCAACCACGTCAAAGTCAAATAGCTTCAACGTGCGGTAGCATCGCAGAACAAATGCATTCTTCAGCACCTTCCTCTGCACGCTTGACTCTGGCCAACACCGACCTGGATCGGTGATCCGGCGGATGTTCTCAGCTTCGCTGCACATCACCGTGACAGGCAAGAACGGCCGGTTAGCCTTGTGCGCGGCCTCGAGGTATTCGATGGGGTTGTCTGTACGCTCGATCGAATCGGTGGTCTGGAAGTCGGTGAATATGATTGTCTTGTGTCGCATGTGTGGGGCAAGAACGTAGGACCGCAATGTCTCTTTTCGGTTGCTGGCGCCTTCCTTCCAAGCTTGTGAATGCCGGCGGGGAAGGGCCACGTTGTCGATCCGTCGATGGTTTTGAATGTAGATGGCGCGGTGGTTTCCAATGAGATGACGGAGTTCGATGGCGATTTCGAGCTTTCCGGTGCCTGGGAAGCCGTTGATCCAAATAACCGGAGCTGGTGGTGGCTTTGTGTTCTTTTGCTTGGATTTGGGCGCCCTGCCGTTGAAGGGAAGAATTGACTCAATTTCGTCGTCGGCAGAATCTGAGCTGGCTGAAGAGGCAAGTCCTGGGGTGGCTGACATTGTGCTCTGGACCTTCAGGTCGTGGCGGGAGAATTCTTCAATGGCGAGTAACTTTCGTGTTTGATTTGGTTGATAAATGAGAGACTTGAACAAAACAGATTTTTGATAGGTAAATGATCTTTTGGTATTTTGGTGAGGTTGAAGGTCTGTGGGCGGTTTTCTTCTTGTGGCGGCGAGGGAATCTGAAGTTTGCTTTTGTACAACAAAACTCACCTCAGTTGATTGAGATTTAATTCGGAGCGGAACCCAAATAAAGCAAAAGATGAAGAAGTGAGGTCGTAGAAAAGAATGCGATGGATTTATCTGAGTTCAGGCCAAGAACGGAAGGGGCTTCAGGGTTGAACTTGCCGTAAGAAATATCAGACGAGACGGTTTAGATACACAAGTTCTGAACTAGATGAGTAACGATTCACACGAATACTAGATTACTCGCTTGACGTCATTGGTGTTCAATCCTGCTCAACCATATCCTTACGATTCATGAAATAGTTGTTCATGATAGTCTCCTCAACGGCCCGCATATCAACGCCTTCAGTTTTCTTGTCCAGTCTTTTCCGGCTCTCCGACAGTTGCAGTGCAATGTCCTTCCACGTGAGTTGCTTGCCCCCAAGTCCCATCTCCTTCGCGCCATCGATCCCTTTCACAACCGAAATAGGCAACAACTTGCCGGCTTCCTTCCTCACTACTCCGCCCACAATCACCGTCTCGACATCTCTCTCGCTCGAGTGCAAGACAATCGCAGCAACGGGATCCACTTCGGCAGCCGGGAACATGGATGTGCTGGAGGTGTCGAAGACCACAAGGTCTGCTTTGGCGCCGACCTTGATCTGTCCGACCTCGCCAGCCATGCCAATGGCACGAGCGCCTCCAATCGTGCCCACGTTGAATATTTGCTCAGCCGTAGGGCCGACGTGGCGACTCCATTTGCCCTGCTTGCGAAGTTCTTCTTGGCGCTCGGTGCGCGCATATTGTAGCCCCAAACGCATCTGGCTGGGCATATAGCTGCTCCCCCAAGTGTGGCAATCAACTCCCAGGCTAGAATTTGCTTCAAATTCAGGACGTAGAGCGAGTGGTGGCCATCCCATCTGGAGCTCCGTGTTGGGAGTTGCCGAGATCCAGACATTGTTCTTGGTAATCAGTTCCGCATCGCCGTCCTTCGGGAAGTTGGCGTGCGAAAGCAGAACATCGGGGCCGAGGAGGCCATGGTTGTTGAGAAGCTGCGCCACCGATGGCCCATTCCCGAAGGCGAGGCCGGCGGCCGCGTGGGATGTGATGACCTTGGCCTTTGCCGCCCTAAGCTCCGAATAAAGCTTCTTCATTGCATCTCCTGGTTGATAAACATTATCGACGACGAAACCAATTTGAACTCTTTCGTCGCCGTATGGCCCCTTGGATGCCAGGGCTTTCCAGTCTTGAAGCACGCTCGGTGAGGTGTAATCGTCCTGCACTGTAAAGGGGCTCCAACTGGAAACGGTGCGAGGAACGGAATAACAGTAGACCGTTCGAAGGCCAGAAGCAATAAGGGCTTGAATCATTGTCGGAGCTGTGACAGTCAGCCCATGCCTGGCGTCAACCGTGGAAATGAAAACCTACGAAATTCAGGACCCATGTTCAAGCTTGAGTGGTCCACTACTGTGGTGGTGCCGCCATCAATGGCTTCGAGAGCACCAGCAAGCTCACCCCAGAAGGCGTCCTCAGGCTCATAAAATGCACCTGCATAATTACCAGGAGGAAGATACTCGATCAGTGTGTGGTTCACATGGCGTCCCTTGAGTTGAGTTTGCCAGACGTGGTGGTGAGTGCTGATGAAGCCCGGTGAAATAACTTTCCCGTCGCAGTCGATGACCCTGACTTCGCTGCTTGCCTGGATGTTCTCTTCAATCTTGGCGATCCTGTTCCCTTCAATCAGGAGGTCCAATCGCTGAGGGGTAACTTTGCCATCATCTGCATGCACAAGAAGCAGACCGTTCTTGAGCAGCGTCTTCGAAGTAGGAGCCATGGTGTACAGCAGATGTGATTTCACAACACTAGCTTGCTTCAACAGAGTCAATGTTGCCGGACAGGTATGCTGATTTGATTATGTATTCATCGCCGTTGGAGACCAACCCCTCGCCGCGAATATTTCTTCCCTTCTAACTTTTCTTCTTTGTAGTTTACCGCCTAGAGGTGCACCTTATTAACTACTATATAACTCTCACGGGGAAATATTTAAGGGCTAGGATAGCCTAGGCTTTATAGAGAAACCTCTATAGCTACCTATAGGGGTATATAAAGAGAGTATAAATTACTAGGGGGTAGGTATCTCTTTCTTTATATTATTATAACCTATTATTCCTTTAATATTAAGATATTATTACTATACTATATTAATACTATCTATTATTATTACTTTAAAAGTAGTAATAACTTCTTTATAATTATTTAAAATAACTAAGATAAAGTATATAGATTTTTATATATATAACTTAATTCCTTAATATAAAACTTAATAATATATTAAATATATTACTACTTTCTATTAATATACTTTAATAAGATAATATATTTTTAAATTAAAGTATAGAGATATTTTAAGTAAATTAAAACGAAATTTAAGATAAATAAGTTATATAATATTAATTAAATTAAGTATCTTATATTATTAAAGTATAGTACTTTATTAAAGGAACTTAAGGATATATATATAATTACTATAACGTAGTAGTAGTTAATAGGGTAGTTAGATATATAGGGGGTAGTTAGAGTAGGGGGGTCCTCTTATATATCCCTAGTTATATAAGTATTCACAAAAGAATTCTTCACAAAACGCCCCTCGCCGCGAAAGTCAAAAGCGACCGGCGCTTATGGTGGCTTAAGTCTATGCCTCCTTGACGTAAAGCTGATTAAGCTTGAATTTAATGAAGTTTAACGCGGCCAAGCTATGACCCATGCGGTGGAGTCTCGCGTGAATCGACACGATCCCTTAAACGCGAGTCCCGAAGTCTAGGTATGGTGACATTTATCCCACTGCTGCCGCTCATTCGGACCGCCCCGGAGGCCGAGAATGCGGGGTAAAGTGGGCACCGAGAATTGCGACACCTCCGGCCGGACGGCGATATCGCTAGTGGACCTCCGGAGTGGCGTTACGACGATAATTGGTTTTTCCCCCTCGACATCTGAGACATGAGTTTACTTACCACTGAGAATCAAGACCGTAGGCCTTGACATATGCAAGTTCATTGAATAGGCCTAAGGCGATGCAGTCGGGTGTCATAGATCCGAGCTTTCAGTCAGGTTTTCAGCCTGGGATCATTAGCAAGCCGAACACACTTTGCGACTTACCCAAGGCTTTGCATTCATTTTCCATTTTTGGTGTGGCCTCGCAGAGAAACAACTCCATGCCGAATTCTGCCCAAATGTCCAATGAACTTCCTATGCCTTAGCTACTAGGTCTCACCAGACACAACTGCTTACTTGACAGATCAGGATGAAGTGTCTTCGAATGGGAATGACTAGGTGGTCATGCAGTGCATGTCTCACGTCATGATCGCATGATAACCAGCGTGTATTCGACATATATATCAGGTATGTGTGGTGAAAGTATTGTCAATATTGGAGCCGCAAGACAAGATCAGGGAAGACTGTCAAAATTCAATTTGTCAACATTTCATGAAAAATCATAAGCAGACATTGAGATCAATGCATGTTCAATTCAATGAACCGGTGTTTAAACAAAACAGCCAATGATGTGTTCTAAATACAGGTTGTGTGATACAAAGGATTAAGAATTGAATTCATATGTGCAGTCTGGTATCTCTTCTAACGTGCCCTGAATAAGGTGTGTAAAAGTCAAAGGGCTTGGGGTCTAGGTTTTACCTATTACTAATACAGATGATGAACATTAACAAGAATTAAAAGCTAGGGGAGTTCTGTTGCTTTGTTGTTGCGAATCAATGCAAGCGCTGCAAGTGCTGGGTTCAGACATTACTGCTGTGGTCCACGTGTTTCAGGTGCGTCGTTCTGTTTTGCAAAAGCATATCGCCAAAAGGGAACGGCGAAGGGGTTATGCCAGCTTGAAGCCGGTTCTGCGGAGGTTCTGGAACACGCCCTCAGGGTCGTATTGCTCAGCAACCTCGCTCATGAAGTCGAAGTTCTTGTATCCGTGGGTGGCGAGGGGGTCTTGGTCACCCCAGGCGTAGTTGGTGTACTTCCAGTCCTTGTAGAGACCGAGGTCCTTGGCATAGTTGTCGATCTCCATGCGGAACTTGAAGATGTACGGAAGGAGGATTTCCTGGTTGGCCTCTGTGTCGACAGTCAAGGCGATGAGCCACATGAGAGTGGGGCCGTCGGCGACGACATCCTCGAGGCCGAGAACGTTGCCACCGGACTGGGCGCTGTGCTGGACAATTGACTGTGTGACGGGCTGGAACTGGATGAGGGTATTGAAGTCGGAGTCGGGGGCGGCGGCCTTCATCTTAGGCGAGTACTCCTTGAGCTTGTCGTCGATAAACTTGAGCATGCGGATGTCGTGAGCCGTCTGACCAACGAACCAGTTGGCGCTGCAATTCGGTTAGTTGTGTCCAAATAATGGGCGATTGTTTCACATACTAGAGACCAAGCGGTGTCGGGCCAGTGAATTGGGGGACCAGATCAGAAACGGCGCCAACGGACGCAGTGGTAGAGATATTGGGAATAGCAAAGTATTCGCTGAAGGCAGGGGCTTCGGGGTTGGCGTCAACATTGCTGAGAATGGAGCGGAGGGTGTAGCCAGTCTTGTCGTAGTACAGCGCAACGATGTTCTGGCTAGCGAGATCCTCGTCCATGTGGTTCGCGAAGTTCATGTAAGCATCGAAAACAGCGTCTCTCTTGGTTTGGTTGTAGGTGAAGAATCCACCCCACATCTGGGTCGACTCAACGACACCTAAAAAGTTGTCAACATTGGGGTTCGGGCAGTTGAAATTCAAGGGCTGGAGGACATACGTTGATCAATTCTGGTAACGAAACCGAAGTTGCCAGAGCCTCCCTTCTGTGCCTTCCACAGGTCGGCGTTCTCGTGCTCATTGGCGTTGACAATAGTACCGTCGGCCAACACGATTTCGAAGTTGGTGACCTGGTCACATGAGAAGCCGCGAGAGTTGGTGTGGAAGGAGTACTGGTAATCGTGATGTTAGTGATGGGGCTGCCAAGACATCTTGTTCATCTACTTACACCACCGCCTGTGACGAAGCCACCAACGCCGACGACTGATGCTCTGCCTCCAACAGCAGTTACACCATAGGGATCAAGAGCCTTGTAGACCTCACCCCAGTTGGACCCGGGGCATATTGAGGCTACCTTGCTGTCTGCGTCGTACGTCGTGGCGTTCATGTAGCCGAAGTCAATCGTGACACCGCTATTGACGCCGTTGGAGCCCTTCCAGGCAGAGTGAGCGCCGCTGCGGATACCGAAGGGGCACTCATGTTTTGAGATGATCTTGGCAATCGCTGAGACATCTTGTGTCCCCTCGGGAAGAACCATACACCAGGCCTCCTGCGCAGCGTTGGCAGAGTAATAAGACTTCAAGCGTGCGTCGTAAACAGCACTGTCTTTGCCAAACACCTTGCCTTTGAGGTTCTCATCTGAAGCCAGGGCAGTACACTGAACGCGATGTTAGGAATGATCATCGCTTGGCGAGGGGAGGTTTGCAACGTACACATGAGCATTGGGGGCCACGACTCTTCGCAGACAACGCTGAGCCAGCCAATGCCAGGAGGGCCAAGCCTGATGTTGAGAACTTCATGACTGCAGAGTTTGCGCACGACCTCCCGCAGTTCCACGACGATCTCTCTTGAAGAATTGAGAGTTTGGGAGAGGGCCACAAATGAGAGGGCGATACCTGGCTACACACGTGCTGTTTGTCCGGGGGTAGTCAAATCAAAGCGAGAAAAAGAACGGAAAAGCAAAAGGAAGAATGAGGAAGAATCGCCTTGGATGATATCTGTGCTGTTACATTCCATTTCTGCAGGCAAATCTTGAGGTCCGTGTATCCGCACTTTTAAGTGGCCTAGGGGGCCGGATCAGCATAAGGCGATCTAATTTCCATCGGGGGAGACTAAGTGGGAATCACCATTCGCCCACAAACCGGAGACGGGGCTGAGCGGACGAGAATGCGAATTTGGAAGGTGGACGGGCCGAGGGAAATATATCTTGAGAGGTCTGCATTGGTTACGAAGGGATGCTATGTCTTCGGAATAAAACATAGTTTCTACCGCCATGATTGTTTTTCCTCTTGACGTTGTTTTCCCGTCAACAAACAAAACTCTATTCAGGGACGATGTGAACTTTGACGTCGCAACCGGTTGTCTCCAACGACGGAGTGCAACCTGACATCTATCTTCTTCAACATCCCAGATGAACAATGCCACCCTCTCCAGCAGAGATTATGGGTCTTTCATTACCGAGAGGGTTTAGCATCAACTTCTTTCTCCTATCGGCGTCCTCGGCAAGGTCTGGGGCGGGAAGGGAGGAGATGCGCACTGCAACTTAGTCTGGCGCCATTTTGTTAGCCGCATGATCCCAGATGCACTCAATCGTTCATACCGGCGTTGCCTTTCTTCCTCCAGTTAAAATCAAAGACGCCTCCCCGGATCCACCTCCGGCAGCCAACTCCTGAAATGCGAATGTCATTCTGTCAACTTCCCTGACTGTTCGTCCGAGATTTTACCTTCAACGCCTTCCTTTGCAAGGTTTGGCTGGTTCGAGTTTCAGCACACCGAAGACCCTGCGTAAAAGGAGAGAGAACATGATTCGGTCACCGAGCATCATTTCTGCCCAGTCATCTTGTTTTGGGGGCAGGCTTGCACGACACCGCCTGCGGAGGGGTAATAGCCGCCGCCGAGGTCGTTTGAGTCATGTTGAACTTTCTGAGACTTTTCTACACAGCATATCCATGCAGACTGAGGAGATCATCGGGGCTTTGCAGACCGCCCAAAACCGCTCAGAGGAAAGTGATCGGCGCGTAGAAGAAATTTTGTCCAAGAGATCCTTTCTTGCACAAATCACCTTCACTGAGTTGATCCCTTCAAGCTGAAGTCTTAAAATATCGTGACTGAGGCTCACCGCTGGCTTGCATGACGTTGTGAGGTGCCGCCATTAGCTAGCCTATGCCAGGTGGGATTGATCAACGATTGTCCCAAGGTCCTGCAGCCTTAGAAGGCCCGGCATACGAGATGTGCGGTAGGGGTGGACAGACCCTGAATCTTGGCCAGATCGCTCGGCACCGGCGGCAGAGCGAACGCAGTGACCGTGAGATGTCCACCTGCCTATCAATGATGAGCTATTAACATCTTGTGAAGGCCTCTTCGTACGCTATCCGACATGGGGCCTTTCCGAGGCTCTTCTCGAAGATGCAACTCTGAGCTAACGTCACATCAGCCAAGACCTCTCGGATTTGGGCTTTGGGGAGGACGACTCTCGGTCCTTTTGCTAGGGGCCAAAAGTGCTCTCCGTATCCACATCCCCGGCCTCTGCCAGCCCGCATGTCGGATGACCGCCATCCCGGCTGGCACCCGACCCCGTTTGGCTGGGGCTCCCAGCTCGGCTGCAGAAAACCTCAGCCGAACTTTATTGCTAGGTTGGATCGACTTCTTCAACAGGACGATTTCTGCTGATCAACCAAAAAGCCAAGGCGCCCCTATCGCGGATAACCACGATCACAGCTTAAGATATTGAAGGCGCATAACCGCTACTCTCCGGCGAGCCTAAGCTGCCGCCCCAGCCAAGTTCTTCGCCGGGGTCTTCTTCGGTAATCGTCGAGCGGGGTCCTGCAAAGAGCATTGCTGGCGGCTGAATCGTCGCAACATCTGTGTCCCTGGCCCTCTGGAGACCCCGAAATATCACACTCCAGATTTCCATAGTAATAAGATATTCGTAGAACAGTGCACAAGGCGGGGAGTTGATCCCTTTGATTTACTCACAGGATTCACTCGGCATCGCCATGTGGCCTGTTCGTCTTATCCATTCTCGAGTGGGAGCGTGCTCGCAGAACGTAATTTCGCAGAATAGAGGTGCGGGCTTTCGGGGATGGACCCTGGTTCTATTCTGGGCCAAGAGACGCGAGATCGCCTGCCCAACGAATTGCTCAAACTCTGTCAGAATTCAGGCTAGACATATAAACAAAACCCAAACCTTTTGTTGGCTTTGGCTCCTCGTCGTCGATGATCGTTTGCTGTGTCGCCAAAGATGTCGAACCACACGCAATTCCCAACGGCTGACATGCCGGCGTCCGTAATCCCTCCTCCGCCGGGAGTGACGGTCGATTTCGACCATCCGCGCCAGCAAAAGGTGCTCGAGCATTACCTCATCTTTGGGATCGGCGGCACGATTGCGTTCATCGCCCTCTGTCAGAGGTTTTACACCAAGATCTTCTTGTCGAAGGGTCTGCAAATCGATGATGGTACGTCTTAGCCCTGACCTTTTGTACTGACGAGCATTGCTAATTTGAGTTTCTTGCAGCTTTCATGTTTCTTGGTTGGGTATGTGATCGTCGGGAGCTCGGGGCTCGCGCTGTTTTCTTCGGCCGAAAGACGATGATCTAACTCACCGTTCACAGGTCGCTTCTGTTGTCACGCAGGCCATGCTAGTTGGTAAGTGTTGCCACAGTCTCAATTTGCTGCGATATGATGACTGACGTGTATTCAGCCTCAATAGCTGAAGGCGGCATGTGTGCACACGCTTGGGAAATGCCCCTTTCCCGATTTGTAAAATACTCCATCGTATGTGCCGACCACCGCCAAGAGCCCCAACTGTAGCAAACAAAGCTAACTCGAGGAAGGATGTGTATGTCACTGCGCCGGTGTACATGCTCTGCAACGGCTTCACGAAGCTGTCGCTGCTTACCTTCTATCTTCATTTGTCGCCGCAAAGATGGTTCCGAATTTGCGTGTGGATCGGCATCGTCGTTGTGTCCTTGTACTCGGGATGCATCACATTATTGATGCTGTTCCACTGCAACCCAGTCCGCAAGGCTTTTGACTTCACCATCAATGACGGAAAGTGTTTGGACGTGGCTGTGCTTTACATTGCCACGGCAGTGTCAAATATCGCCACCGACGTGATGTTGTTCATCCTGCCGATGCCAATGATCTTCAATCTCCGCATGAAAATTGCACAAAAGATTGGCGCTATGCTGATATTCGGCATTGGATCTATGTAAGTGCAACTATATTACCGCTCCTTTGGATGCTGTGCTAATGAACCCAGCACCATCGCAACGTCTATTATCCGTCTCGTCCTTCTGCCCAAGTTGCTGACCAGCACCGACCCATCGTGGGATGCGGCGCCCGCCAATATCTGGACGTAAGGCGCACCTTCTGATTCGCTTCCAGTTTCGCCAGAACTAATTAGGGTTGATAGCTTCATCGAGGGCAACCTTTTCGTCATTTGTGGCTCGATGCCGACATTGCGAAAGTTCTTCAAGCACTTTGCACCCAAGCTCATGGGAACTTCAACGAACCCATCGTCGTACGGTGCGGTATACCACGCATCTTACGCCAACCAACAATCACACAACACAAAGAGTCGAGCAAGATCTCAGTACCAACAATTTTCAGATCAGAACGAGATGCATACATTCCATTCGGATCACAAGCGGGGCATGGACGACGACTCCGCATTTACCTCAGTTGTGGTCGCGGGAGGCGGAAGAGAGAGCGCAGACGACATGAGCGACAAGGCGATATTACAGACGAAGACGGTTACGATTCAGCGAGATTAATGGGATGACGATGTGGATGGCCGGGTAATGGTTCGTGTCAATGCATGCGGAATGGAGTTTAGGACGGGGTTCGGTCAAAGCGTCATATCTTGGGGGCTGACATCAAAAAAGAATAATGGAGTAATGGATAACTGTCTAAATTCTAAAGAAGGCATTCTTTCTGCATTGAGCCGCAATTCTTTGCGGGCTGGAATATTTCGCTCTGACTCGGTGATCGGTGAAGCCACTGGCTCATGATTCGTATGTGGCGGGACAATCCAAGGGAGCAATCCGGCTGCTAATCTTTTCTCCCAAGCGCTTCATGCTCAGCTTCTACACTTAAACTCACCCGACTGAGATGCGAACTGCAATCAGTGCAATGACATGCTCAGCCGCACATTCAATGATTGATTGATCCGCATGAGGTTTTCGTCACGGGTCGCTCCGCTGCCTCGGGCGATTTGTTAGCGATGCCGAGCTTATATCCGAGCGACTTCTTAACTGAAAAAAAGTTCGGAATACACAGTCAACATTGGTCCTTAGAATAGTCAAGGAATCAAAGCCAACACCGGCTGCCGTGTTGCCGGATATGAGCGATATAGAGAGGAAAAAAGGAGGGCGGTGGCCGTAGCTCCAGAGGACGTATCCGCTCGTCTATTTGAGTTTGATTAGCGCCCGGGCCTAGCTCGTAGAATGAACCTTGTCAACTCGCAACTCGCAGTGAGATAACAGCGGCAGTTTTCCCGTGACGTCTGAAACAAGGAAGACCGTTGCGATTCATGGGTCCTTACGGAACAAACCGAGGGGACCCCTCGCAGCTTGGAAGATTCTTCTTCAGCATATAGGCGAGCATTCCTCGCTCTTGGACGCGATTCAATGACCGAGCAGAGCAGGAACTCTTCCAATCTCTCTCTCCTGAAACCATCACGATGGAAAGGGCCGGGTGTCTCTGCCTGTTACGGAAGCATTCCGCAATCTTTAAGCCGTGATCATTTCATCTTGAGCAGAAAGGATGCCCGAGACTCCACGACAAATCTTTGCATGTAAGTGCGGATGTTCGTTATGAGTGACGACGCGGTGTTCAAGTGAGCAATAAGTCAGGGCACGTTGTGGCATGATGTGGGAAGAGATGCTGCATCAGTAATCACGTGTGTATTGTAAGAAATATTTACGAAAGAAAGGAAATCTAAATGATTGGAGCTCCTCTTTCCTAGCCAACTCACACGATGGCAGAGCTCAGTTTCTTCTCTCATACTTGCCGGTGACCTGAATCTGGGGCGTCTGGAAGATGTCCCAGTTGTCAGATGCCTGGGGGTTACCAAAAGGCTTAAGAGTGGCAAATCGCATGCTGCAGTTAGTAGTATTAGCCCGGTGCCGAACGACTTTGACTGATGAGTATCACTTACGTGTAGTTGCCAAGTTCAATTTGACTTCCATTGCCCAACTTGCCGAACCACCAAAACTCGTGATAAGAAGCTTGCGTCTGGGCGTTGCGGTAGAGATCGATTTCGGGGTAGGTCCAGGTGTCATCAGGATCGTAGACATCGGGGTCAAAGTAGGAGACGCTGCCGGCCACAACGTGGCTGGTGGCCGGGCCGATATAGCCATTCTTTCCGGGGACGGGAGGGTATTCCCACTGTCGCTCAGTCCAGCCAGGCTCGTAGATCTACGCACATGAGTCAGCCATGTTGACAGTCGGGCGTTGATCCATGCGTTAACTTACGTCCCATCGGACTTCCTTGGTGCCCCAAATCAGCTTGGAGTAGATGATTGGAAAGTCGGCGGCGAATCTGTCCAGGTTGAAGGAATACACACTTCATAATGTTAGATATGATTAATATCAAGACGGATATGGGACTGTTCTTACTAGTCACGCTGCGTGGTGAATGGGTAGCTGGGACGGTAAATAGGGCTGATCTCAGCTTTCAAGTTGGCACCAAGTCCTGCAGACGCTATTAGAACTAACGGTCGCAAAGTACGTTCAACTCATAGAGCTTGCTTACCCATGTAAGGCACGGACAATTGCTCGCCATTGTTGCCAGAGACAATGACCTTGCCACTGTATAGAGGCAATGCGGACGAGTTCCAACCCAAAGTGTCGGGGTTGGGGAAGTTGACCCTTGTCATGTCAGTCGATTGCCATCAATTACAGCAGTGCTCTCAAACTCACGAGACAGTCTTGCTTTCGCCTGGCTTCAGCGTAAAGTCTCTGGGAACCGAGACCTCAACTGGAAGACTGGTAGGAGCCAGTTCGGAGAAGCTCTTGATCCTCTTTTCGCCAGCCCAAGGCTCGACGAATGGGTACCATCCAAGCATCTCCACGCCAGCGGCATTTTCGTACGAAAACTTGTAGCTGATATCCTTGTCGCCGTTGTTAGTGACGGTGACGTCGTGGTAACGGCTGAAGAAGTGAGTGTCATTGAGAGCAATCTTCTGAAAGGTGAGCCCGGTAGCGTAGCTGACAACCTTGAAAGCGTTGATCAGTCCGTTGCCGACTTGCGCGACAGGTGCGGAGAAGCCGTAGTCAGTGGCCGTTCCGTCGGACCAGGGGAGAGATGTGCCGCTGGCGATGATGCGCTGGTGCAGCGCCTTGGCGAAACCCTTGCCTGAGCAAAGGATGTCAGTTCACACGTTCATCTGTCTCAAGTTGGATCTTGGATGCATTCAGTAACTTACCATGAACAGACTTTCCGCCATTGGCACTAATGTAGAGGGCTGCAACTCCGGCCACGTAAGGAGTAGCCATGGAGGTTCCGGATAGTAGAGCGTAGGTGTTGTCCAGATAGGTGCTGAAGATCTGCGTACTTGTCAAAACCACACGATAACCTGTAGTTGTGACAATGGAGTTTACTTACCTGACCACCTGGAGCTGCAATATCAGGCTTGATCTGGAGATCGTAGGTTCCTCCCCATGAGGTGAAAGTGTTCGGTCGACCGCCAGCAGGGTAGTCCAGACCAACTACCTGCTCAGGGTTGATGGAGAAATCAGCCGTAACATTACCACCCGACTTGACGGTCTCGATAATGGCGGCGCCAGCTTCAGCGGTAATCAATGCAATCAGTCCGTTCTCATCCTCGGTGTACGGGGTGATCAGCGGGCCCTCGTTGTTGTAGAAGAGGATGTACTCTGCGCCGAGGGCGACCAGATTTGCCTGCTTGGTAGCGAAGGTACAAGTCCCACGGCGCACCAATGGAATAACGCCCCTCAGGCTACGAGTACCATTGGCGTACGGCTCACAAGCATCTGCAGGGTCAGTGGTATCAAAGTTCAAAGGAACGACTGGCCAGTTGGTGATGTCAGACGAGAAGTAGTATGTGGAAGGCAGGTATCCAGCCTGCAGCTTGTTAGAAAAAGAACTTTGCGGGTGATACCGGGGACCTGACCTTGACTGTCTCGGTCTTGCCATCAAGAACTGAGGTGAGCTCGAATGGTGACGCAGGGAATGTCTCAGTCTCAACGGAAGCAACAGCGAGAACATTCTCTCCTGAAGAACCGCTGCTTGCGAAGAAGGGCCCAGCGGCACCAGAATTTCCGTTGGCGATTGTTACAACGACGCCTTCCTCGACGATGCGGGACGCGACTTCAGCCCAGGCATTGGTTGACCATCCGCTGGGGCCGCCAATACTAGCAGTGATAATATCGACCTCAGGCCTTTGTTAGCATTGTGGCAGACGTCAGATCAACTTCAAACTACTCACTCCATCCGTGTAAGCCCTCAAGAAGGCCTCAATCAGAGTCGCATCATCCGTGGCGTCCTACAAATCGTTAGATCTGCAGGGGATTTCCTTGTTTCAAGATACCTACGATTTGAGTGAAGACCTTGTAGGAGTACAGAGTAGCCTCTGGTGCAACTCCAGTCCAGCTGAAAAAAAGTCAGCAAGAGGATGTCGGTAAGAGTGGATAGTGACAGCCATACAAATCTGTCTTGCCAGCAATGATACCGCTAACATGGGTTCCTGTACCAGTGTTAGACAGACATCTCCTTGGGGCTTTGAGAACAACGTACCGTGACCCATCTGGTCCTCTGGGTCATCATCTGGAGCCTTGTCCTCGTAAGGCCAGATGCCGTTGCCAACAAAGTCATAGCCACCAGCAACCTTGAAGCCTTCGCCAAATCCACCACCGAGCTATATGCAAGTCAGCAAGAATGCAGACCGCCTCCGACTACGACAATACGTACGGCAGGATGGTTGTACCAAGTGCCAGAGTCAACAACGCCAACCTTGACACCTTGACCAAAGATGCCCTTGTCGTGGAGCTTGCTCACGCCCGTCGCGTTGTGGGTAGTGTAGTTCGAAGCAGCCGCATCCTCGATCGCCTGGAGTCCTTCGACAGGCGATAAGGTGACGCGCGTGTTGTGCCACACGCGAGCGACACCAGCGAGGTTCTGCAAAGTGTCAATGTTGTGCGTGTCCGTCTCGATGCTGGCGCCAGAGAAGATATCGGTCTCGAAATCTTTGACGATCTTGATGTCTTCTGCGAGAGCGACATCGCGGCGAGCCTTTGCGGAGCCCTGAGACAAAGATTTAGTAACAGTCTATTCCAGGGCTTGCGACAAAGTCCCGAACCTGGGTGTATTCGATGATAAAGCTCTTGGCGACCGGGACTGTGGAGTTGCTAGTCTGTCCCTCGGGAGCTTGGCGGGCAGAGAGGACATCCGCACTTCCCAGCGCAGGAAGCGCAAGCAAGCTGGCGATGCTGAGGAGATGCATCTTGGTGTAGTTCAGCCAAAACCGCGAGTCGCTTGAAGCTTGGGGTTCGAAGTCAAGATGATGATGCCGGTGGGATGGCTATTTAAATATCGTTTGACGGCATGTTAACTATTGTTTACTACAGAAACACTGTTTGAGCTGCAGCTGGACACTGCAGCGTTGCATTGCCGATACGGGAGCATTCCCTTGGAGGTCTATGGTGATATCGCCATCGTGTTGGAAATGAGCTTCCTTCTTGGGACGATTTGCACCCCTGCCATGCGCTGCAAGGTCGGATGAGGAGAAATTATGAAGGATGAGACCACCATCTAGCCCACGTTTGACTCTCTTGGGACGAGTTCTACTGCGTTTCTTGGGTTGACAGGGAAATCCTCGCCTGGATTGTGTCTCGTATCCCAAAAGACATCGTGAATCTGCAGTGCCACCCATACAGCAGTTAGATGTCGATCAACCCTCGATGACAGCAACGAGAGCAACCTCTCCTGAGCTCGAAGCAGGAATTGAGGGGTAAGAATGGCGTCTAACTGACTTGCGGTTCCTGATGCAACCCAAGAGACGCCGCCAAGACTGCACCCCTGGCTGTTGAGAGCAAGATGCATGGCCAATTCTCGTGTTTGGATGAACACAACGCGCTGGGCGATAAGGAAGAGGTATTGCCCGGTCGGTGAACCAACTTATCGCCTATGGCGCGAAATGGCATCATCCCCCGTTGACAGACGCGATTGCAAGCGCCAGGGGTGCTAAAGTACCTGCAGGACCCCTTATCGGCCAACGTCCAGACTGCAGCCCAGGGCCAAATCATTGATAAGTATCCGCGGAGACCTGCAGGTATCTGCATGCTTATTTCACTCATCACCTCGTGTTCAATCTGCGCGCGTGATCAAAGCCGTTCCTGGCGTCTTGGCCGGGCCAAGGGCCGGATGATAAACCGGATGCATCGGCCGATTGCTGTTCCGGGAGTAGAGGTAGCTCGTCGGCTGTCGGCTCTCGAGAAGTCTTGGCTGAATGTGACAGCATCCCTATCGTGCGATAGAAGCTTTTCTTGCTACATCTGATAAATTTTAGTTGGGAATTTGGAAAGGTGACATGGGGATCATTTAAAGAAATGTAAGTGGAATAGCTTCGGAGGGCCCGCTCCGGCTGAGCGGACTCCGAAGCGGGGAGGCAGTCAGCGGAAGATGGGCGTGATCTCCGCCCAATGAGCGGATCTCGCGGAACAGATCGGATCCTGCATTTGTGAGATTGGGCGATTCCGGCCGGAGCTGAAGCTTTTGCTGCGCGACATAACTCAATTCCACGGCCCGATTGGAGCTGCCAAACGCAGTCGAAATATCAGATGGTTTCATTGACCCTTAATTTCTACTGACTGTTCCTAGTCTCTGTAGTCAATTCTACGACCGGCCTGTTCCGTCGCATCCAGTCTCGTAGCGGGAGGATCATCGGTCATTCCAAACCACTACCTCTTCGGCTGTTTTGAGTCTCACTGAACTCACTCGCGGTGAGTAGCCGACTTTTCCTGGTGTCCAATCTCTTCGTCACTACCTACCGGCCGTCCAGCTCGCGCCTCACGGTCATGGAGCTCGTCTTCCATCGTCTCAACGCCAGCAACCTCCCGCATGTCCGAGTCATCAGCGACATCGAAACTGCGTCGCAGGTGCTCGGGTCCGATGAACGTCAACAGGATAACGTACACAAACACGCATCCCATGAAGATGCAGATAACCTTGCCATAGTTGTAGCGCTTCGTGGTGCCCTTGTTAGGGAGGGGGAACTTTTCTCCCAGACGCGCTTCGATGGTGGAGCTCGCTGACGACACGAGGTTACCGAGCTGGTACGAGGTGCCAACCACAAAGGTGCGGAAAGCGCCGGGACTGAGTTCCATCAAGTGGATGGGGATTACACCCCACGCACCCTGCACGCAGAACTGCTCGAAAAACGCCGCCGCCATAACGGCCTCCGTCGTCACGAAGGTGTACGGGTACAGCAGCGCACCACCAACGATGCAGCAGACGACGATGCTGAACCTTCGGCCAAAGATCTGACTGCAGTACCCAACGGTCGTGCCGCCCAGCATCGCGCCAAGATTGGCTACCACCTGCGTGACCGTGACCTGGTCGGCGTTGAAGTTGAACTGGTTCGTAAGCATCGTGGGGTACAAGTCCTGGCTACCATGAGACATGAAGTTGAACCCGGCCATGAGGAGAACAAGGTAGGTCAGCAGCAGCCAGTGCCGCTTCAGCGCGACCTTTCCTTCCTTGATGAACGTAGAGGTGACATTAGACTTTTCTGTCTCAGACTCCGCGGCGTGCCTGCCAGCGGCCTCGCGCAGACGCTTGTGCTCCAGGAATGTGTCCGTCTCGGGCAGCATGAGACGGAAGATGATGAACAGGACCGGCGGGCAGGCGCCGAACCAGAAGAGGGGCCGCCAACCGTGAGGGGTGGTGTTGACCAGCCCTCGGGCAAAGGCCGCAGCCAATAGGTATCCGAAGGCGTACTGATCGGCGAAAAGGTTAGCCTCGTGACGTCCGTTGCTGTTGGGCAGATGGAGTTGGGGCAGGTCTGGTGGTGTGGAGGAGTTCGTTGGCTCCGTTTCAAACTTACACCTTGTTGTAAGACGCCGGACATCATTCCGCGCGTCTCTGAGGGCAGGTCTTCGAGCGCCGTCGCGGCGGCGTTGCCGTACAGACCGCCCATTGCGACGCCAAAGAGGGCGCGGCATGCAAGGAATTGTTCGTACGTTTGGCAGAAGCCCGTTCCCTAGAACAAAGGAACAACTCATGTCAGCGCGCCAACGATCAGAAACCAAGCGTTCGTGTCACTAAAGCGATGCCACTGATGTCACTAGCAGAGAACTAGTTGGGTACAAGGGGGTTGGGGGTTGGGCGGGGGAGAGCTGGATTGTGGGGGACCACAGGGATTCCCCAACGGCGCAGCCAAGACGGGCGAGAGGGGAGGGGAAAGCTTGTCTGCTGCAGCCGGGCTCGGCACAAACTTGCCGTCGGGGACCAATCACGGCACCGGGAGGTGGAACAGGTGAGTGATTATTTCTTGCTTACCAGTTCGAGGATGATGAACAGGATGTTGTTCACGATGAAGGGCCATTTGCGGCCGTATCTGTCTGCTGCGATGCCAAAGAGGATGGATCCGACGGATCGGAACATGAGAACGAGGGTGATGCCCCAGGTGATGTCGGTCTTGGACTTGTCGAAGGTTTCTGAAAGCTCGGTGATGGTGAGAGATACGGTGAAGAAGTCGAAAGCGTCCCATGTCTTTGGGGAACTTGTCAGCAGCGGTCCCCAAATTACAATGCGAACCATGCGTGGCTGGCACATACCCAGGCCGCAAACGCGACGGCGAAGAACGCCCACTGGCGGCGGTTGATCATCACAACCAGCTTCAACGGGTTCGGCGCGCTGAGCATCGGCGGCTTCAAGGTGCTGAAGCGGGTACCGAGGTAGCGACCGACAGACATGCCGTGCCATGGCGTCTGGTCCTCATGGTGCTCGGCATGGTGGCTATGCTCGGGGTCGACGTGGCTCTTGTCGTGGTTCTCCATAATGTACTTGTACGTCGTGATGGCCGTGGGGAGGAGGATGAACCACCAAGGTTGCGTGGGTAGGCAGAGAATCTTATATCCCAGGGTGAACCAACGGCCTGTTCTCCGTGAGCACCAACATGAGCGGGGCTATCCATGAGTCAAAGGACACAAATAATGATGCAGGCTGGCAGGCTGCTAGATAGGGCCGACGAGGGTCGAATCCATGCCGGGGGTGCGCCGTCGCCCAGGTGGCCCGGGGATTTTGGAGAGACCATGGAGATAGCGCGGAATTGACGTGTCGCATACGCAAAGAAAGTCGTAGGCAGATGTACTCGGCCGGTACCAACCGTCACTTTCTTTAGTTAATCACTCTCCCATTGAAACAGAACTCTCTGAGATGCTTTCATGTCGGTTGCGCCGAAGTGTCGCCGTCTATTTCCCCTACCTTTCCTGTCAACTTCCCCAACCGAGCGCTCTGCCCAAGCTTCTTCCCCATCCGGTGCCAAATGAGACGAACACGACACAACACATCGAACCCGGATGAGCCCCAAAAGACTGTGCGCCCTGTCACCGTTGTGGCCCCGTTGAGGGCGTGACATCACGTCAACAGCCAAGACGGCTATGGAAACCGATGCAGGGCACCCTGGGAGGCGACCCCGTACCCGCAGCCACCGACATCCACTGAGAATTCGAATGATTCTCCAAAAACCCCAGCGCTAAAGGTGCCCCCGTGGGACATGTTTGGAGAACCCCAGCGGCAATTGGCCCGCCACAGAGCTTATCTTCGCTTGGCGTTGCCTCTCCACCTGCGGCCAGGGACCGGTGTGCTCACTAACGGCTCAGTCAAAGGCTTCGCCTTTCGCCTATCGACGGTCCTGCAAGCTTCTTCCTTCTTCCCTTCTAACTTTTCTTCCGCAGTTTGCCGCCTGGAGGCGCACCTTGTTGACTGCCGTACTTCTTCCATTGTGTCTGAGCGACTGATATTAGTGATCATTTAGCGGCGCATTGTCCGTCCCAACCTTGCATTTTCGATGCCACCATTTCGACAACTAGATCACGAGACAGGTATGAACGGCTCTATAGTCTAGAAACTCCAAAATCGAACATTAAGAGGGTTTGGGGTCCCTCCGCGTTGCCGGTACCAATTTCGGATTGGAGGCCGCGGGTCAAATGGAGACATCCTGCTGGCCGGTGGATCTATCTCGGTGTTCCTACCTAACTGGACGCATCAGTACTATGGATTCGTAAGCTTGGCTCACTAAAGCTCTGGCCGCTATGGGTAGAAAGCCCCTGTCCTCATGTCTTGATGACGTCGGATAACGACAGTACCAGACGTGCTCCGTTCTGAAATGTGAAGGAGGTTGATACGATTCACGAGTGATGGAAAGACCGGTGACAGACCTCGTGAAAGTTAGCTGCCGCCTCAAACAGCTGCTGTATAGTTTGGGCGTTAATATTTCTTTGCTCCCTCTGCCGCGCTTGCAAGGAGGCATCCTTCTTTCCTTCTAACGTTTCTTCCGCAGTTTGCCGCCTGGAGGCGCACCTTGTTGACTGCCGTATGACTCTGACGGGGAAGCATGTGGAGGGTTACAGCGTAACCTCTATGGCTAACCGGGGTATATGAAGGGGACTTTTGAGTCGCCTGGCCATGCAGAAGCGGGCTTTAAATTTGGGCTATGGCAAGGGGGCATACCGCACCACCATTCATTGCACAGCCTGGCGTATTGCATGAAAGTAGAAGTCGAGTTGCAAGAAAGTTACGACGGGTCTTAAGCGGTTACCTGGACCAAGTTTCGATGAGACTTTCCCTCGTACGAGAGTTGTCTGAACACAAAAATACTATCGACCGGAGATGGACTCGTAAGAAGACTGTGGTAATGACCATTGCGATTTGACAAGGGAACATTATGCCCTTAAAAGTTAAAATATGGCAGTCAACGCTTCTAGTTCCCAAGGTTGAAAAAGTCACATACCCGTATTGTCCATGGGGCTTCCCACCTCAACGAGAAAGTCAAAAGGGAAGACGGAATTACCTCGATCCTGACATATTTGAATGCACTGACTGCACCAACCCACAACCATCTGGAATGTTTACCATCTGCTACCACCACCTTCAACCACTACCTTCAACCACCATCTGCGTCCACTGATTTCATCCACCGCTTTCGCGGAAATAGTAATCATGAGATTCCTCGCCGTCTGTATTTTAGCACTAGTGCTAGTCGTTCTCGTCGCGGCCGAAACAACATCCGCTTCCCTCAAGCCTCAGAATAAGTTCACATCGAACGACCCCAAGAAGGTTCCCGAAACACATCTCAAATCCCTCCGCGCCGGGCCAAACTCTTCCTGCCGCTACGCAAAAGACAGGAGGTTTAGGATTATCGCAAATGGAGTACCTCTGGAAAAGATGAAGGAAGTGTGCAAAACATTTGAAGGCCACCTCCGGGGGGCCAAATGTGGATACATGAAAGACAAGGCAAATTTCAAATGCGGATACGGTGGCATTCTCAAGCTCGATATTAAATTTCGTGGACAGAGTTGCCCCCAGAAGGTCGTAAGAGAGTCCTGGCGGCTTGCAACGGAAAACAAATATGGCGGAGTTTATTGCGGTCTAGTAAGTGACCGGGTTCTGAAGATACCTAAACTTGGGGATCGGAAGATACCACATATCGGGGTTCCTTCTCCGGCATCGGGTTGAGGCCGCGCTTCAAAAGGAAATGCAACACGGTATGTGAGGCCTTCCAGTCTTCAACCCTTTTTGGGGCATTCCTGACTCCTGTTCAGACACTAGGCTTCTCGCCAGTAAATGTTGTTGATTGCATTTCGACCACAACGGCTTTGCAGACAGCATGGACCCAGCGAAACATGAACCTAGACCCGATCCGACCCTGTTGCTCAACTCTGTTGATTGTTGTTGCGCAATTCTGGAAAGAGTTGTGTCTTTCAAATGCGCCGACGGTTTTACAGAAATAACCAGGCTTGGGCTAAGCTCTAGGTGTCGACGACCCGCCCAACATGGATAAACTAGTGAGAAATTATACTCAGACATGTGCTAGTTAATCAGAATATTGCAACTTTTGCATTTGGTTTCCACTGCTGATCGAATGAAACAACCTAAGAGACAGGCAGCTTCACTCCCGTGAGATTTCCCCAGAGCTCCAGCAACTGGTCCTGTCTCTTGACATCCCTGGTGAACTCTTGCGCGACGTCTTCCTTCTTCCCGGGCTTGAAGTACTTTCCACTCACGTCCCCACCATCGGCCCCCTCTGCAAGCATGACATATGTAGCCGTGCCATCATCAGCGCTGCCCGGCGCGCTCTGTCCGCCCATCTTAGTAGCCACCCAGCCAGGATCAAGGGAGTTACTCTTAACATCCGGCCACAGACGCGCCACAGCATTCGCCAGCGTGCTCACGTGCAGCTTGGAGTCGCAGTAAGCCTGGTTCTGATCCCAACCGGCCTCTCCCCGCTCAACCCACGTCGGGTCCTTGAAGGTTGCATCGCCGCTGCGGTGCATACCCGACGACACATAAATGATTCTCTTGGGTTTGTTCATGAGGCATGTCAGGAGATATGGCGCCATCACGTTGACTGCTGTGAGGCTCGAAAGTCCGAGGTCGGTCTTGCGGTACGGGCCGCGGTAGAGGCCGGCGTTGTGGATGACCACATCAAAGGTGCCGAGCTTGTTGGCGTCCTCGGCCAACTTCTTGGTCTCTGCGATCTTGGTGAGGTCGCCGACGAGAACGGTCTCGGCCCCGGGCACGGCCGATTTCGCATCTTCGGCGCGCTGGGCGTTGCGGGCGTGGAGAACGACTTGGTGACCGTTTTTGACGAGTTTCTGGGCCGCAATGGCACCGAGGCCGTCGGAGGAGCCGGTGATGAGAATGCGTGCCATACTGAGTTTTGGATTCGTTCTGTTCGGAGTTGCTTGTGTCTGACAGCAACGAGTGAATGTGATGAGGTTAGCGGGTTTTGATGTGGTTCTGCTGAATGATCCAACAGTCCCGCAGTCAATCAAAGCGCGCATGTGCGTTAGTTTCATCGCCTGGAGCTTGAGTTAACTCCGCATTCGCGGCGAGGTCCTCGCGATGGCGAGCGCGATAAGCGGTGGAGTTGATTGAGGGGTTGTTTACGTCATCCATTCGTCGAGATTCTATGACCTCAATAACACTTCCCATTGGGTGAGGCTTGCCTGACTTTAGCTCGGGAACATAGAGAATAACTAAATTAAGAAACGCATCGAAGCAGTTGTTTGCATGATAGCCTAAACGCCAGTGACAGCCTCTTTTGATGGTGGACTTTTGTTTCAATGCCGACCAGCCAGCGTGTGACTCCGATTAGGTCAATCAGTTTGAGCCATTCCAGGTGGCATGATGTAGATCTTTCCTCGTTGCGAACATGCCATTTGCGACTTCGCTGTCGGTCAGATGTTTGATACGCTCGGGAAAGACCATATTGTTGTTTTCAATTTCCGTGAATATGCCAAAGGCTACCTCTTGTTGAATCTGCGATTGATAACTGTAGTCCACAACGACTTCGTCTGTTTGGTTCTCTTATGCTACTAGACACAAAAATTGCACAAAATTGCACAAACAGTCCCAATCATGACAATTTTGGGGCCTTATGTGAAAGAGACATAAGCTAACGTAAGTTCGATCTGGCAGACTAATTAGACGTCCAGGCAACCAGGAGTGTAATCCATGACAAGTATCTCCTCCGTAAGCGAGTGGAACATGGGGAATAACACTTTGTGTGCAGGATCCTCCTTAATGAAGTATGCACAATCTTCGGCGTTTTCAAACTCAATCTTGGTTGAATGCGTGAAGCCGTACTGCTAGTTATTAGACTCTAGAAAGCTGCCGAGAACACTTCACAAGCACTCACCTTGTTCGGCACGATACTCGAGTTCTTCCCGCTTACAATAGAGATGATGTACGGCTTTTGAGTACTCGGATGCACGCATTCATGTTGTAAATCCCAACTACGTTTCAGAGCCTGATACAGCGAGTTAACTTGTGTCCGGCGTTTTAGGAGTCAAATCTCTTACTTTCTCAATTTCGGCAGGGCTGGAATCAGACTTGAATCTCATCAAGACAATGTGAATAAACGGCATCTTGTAGTTGAATCAGTATGAGCGACCGATCGGTGTTTATCAAGTTGAGAAGCACAATCTTAAGATGCGTCCTTATATACGGTGTTCAAGCGCATATGTTCACTGGGTTTCAATGCACAAAGTTCCTCTGTGGCGATGGGTCGGGCTCTCCGGTTACCCGTCAACATGTTCCGAGTGACCCGCGAATTCCGAATCGGAGGAACTTAACCCCATTCATGAGCCGATTCAGCGTTGTTTGCTTTTACACCACATCCAAAATCCCGTAAGAGACAGTCTTTTTCACTGTTCTTAGTGGACCGTCAAAGATCCGCATGCCCGTCGGCCCGTTGTCGCGACGATGCGGTCTCGTGATTCGGGCTCACGGAGAGGCTGCCGGCGGCGAGCGGATCGCGGGACCTTTACACCGCATGATAAAAATGCAACCAAAGCATCTCCGATCCCCAATGCCTAGACAACAAAGGTTTTCATTTCTGTTGACCAATTGCATTTTCGACAGCCTCTTCAATCCCACATCAATATGGCTTCAACGGCACCTTATGCAAACGATCATCGAGACACCAACGGCCCAGGCGACGCCCGCCCCAACGCGCTCAAAATCATCCGTGATGAAGGCTTGGATGGAAGTCTTCAGGGTAAGGTATGCCTCATCACCGGAGGAACGGCTGGCATAGGAATCGAAACCGCCCGTGCCATGCACGCCACAGGCGCTGATGTCTACATTACCGGCCGGGATACCAAGAAAGGTGTCGCAGTTGCGGAGAGCCTTGCCAGTGATGGAAAGCCGGGCAAGGTGATTTTCCTGCAGATGTCCTTGGACTCCGCAGAGGACGTTTCTGCTGCTGCTGCGCAATTTTTGAGCATGTCGGAGAACGTGAACATTCTCATTTGCAACGCAGGTACGCCGTTCCGCCTTCACTCACCGACCTGACTTTATGATCACATTGATTAACCCCGCATAGGAATTGTGCTTCATCCCAAGGGCCTTACGAAAGACGGTTTTGAGAAACATTTTGGCGTCAACTATGTGGCGCATTTCGCATTGTTCCAGGCACTGCGCGAGAAGTTGGTAAAGTCAGCTAGTCCGAGCATGTCTTCACGAGTTGTTGTGCTTGCGTCCTTATCGCATCAAGCCTCCTCTGTGAACTTTGAAGATATCAACTTCATAACGCGGGATTACAATCCTATGCTTGCGTACGGAGCTTCGAATACCGCATGCATCTGGATGGCCAACGAGATCGAGAGAAGATACGGGAGTGAGGGGCTGCATGCAACTTCGGTCCACCCAGGAGCAATACACACCGAAGCTGCCCGACACAATCCCGCCGGAGACGCCGTGATGCTGAAACCTGAGATGAGGAAGTATAGGAAAAGCCCGGAACAAGGTGCTGCCACAACAATTTGGGCTGCTGTTGGAAAGCAGTGGGAAAGTAAGGGGGGTCGTTATCTTGCCGAAGTGCAGGAGGCGGAGCCATTCAAGGAGAACGATACCTCGTTCCCTCGACTTGGATATGCAGCTCACGCATATGACAGAGAGGCAGAACAGCGCCTTTGGGATATGACCGTTGAGCGTTTGCGAACAAAACAGTAGTCCTAGGCAGTGGTCACATGGGACAGTCATTATACGCTAAGCCCCGCACTTATATCGTAGAAGTTGCCGCTGTTGATGTTGTAAATTCCAAGAGGATTTCCTTTATCAATAAAACTTGGAAGTTACAGCCGCAGTGTTGACGTCCGCAATCGATTGCAAGCCCCGAATTTATAATTCAGATGGGCGGGGTTTCTCCGTCCTCAACTCGTTCTCAGGGAGTAGCCCGGTTCACAAGTATACGGACTGCTCCGTCCCTCGCACAAGCCCGGAGGCCGTAGATTGGTCAAACTTAACTATGTTCAGCGGATCATCTCCGCACATCCACAATGCCCGCAACTCAATTGCCGTTTACACGTAAAAGCAAAGATCCTCAGATCCAGACTGCCAAGTTAGTGGATGCTCAAGAGCGCCGATTTCCCGTTCGATGTTGGACTTGGCTCACGTCGAAATGGCTCTGGTTTAGTTCGGTATCGTAATCCAAGGCTCGTGAGAGGAAATGTTTGGGGAACCCCCGGACTACTCCGTGGACTTAAAAGTCTTCAACGACCGGAACATCGAGACATTATCACTTATATAAAAGGTTTAGGACGAGAGTCTTCGAATGACTCATGTCAACGTGTCCATCAAGTTTATTCCACGGAGGCCAAGACGCCAAGACTCCTGCCATGTGGTCGACGACGATTCCCATTCTTGCTGCCCTGCCTTTGGTGGCAAGCTCATTCTTGGCAGATCTGCCAGCCACTTTCAATGATACGCCGGCGATATGGGCATATGTTTCCTACAGCAACCCCTCCGTGGCTGTTCTGACCGGTTCGTTCAACCGTTCGGCCATGGATGCCCCGCACAAGGGAGAGACGAGTGATCCAGCTTTGAAGAAGACGTAAGTTGTCACAGGTTTTGCGTTCAGTCTACATAACCCTCTAACACCGTCAAGAAATGAGTTTCTCTACACCACCAACTTCATCGCTTATGATGAGAGGTTCTTCGATATCCTGGGACCTCAGGCGACCGTCAAGCAGGTCCAGCAGCTAGCTTTTCAAACCCATGAGGCGCCATGCTACAATAAAGATACCAAAGAACTGTATTTCGCTGAGTGGGGCCCTCCCGGTGGTGACGACGGTACCCACTACTGGCAGTACATGCTCGATACCAGGATCAATACGCTGAAGAAGATCACCACAAACCCGCCAACCGTCAATGCGCATGGCTGCATCTACTACCGTGGGGCATACCACGTAGTCACTGACGGGTCTCACAACGAAACAGGGGCCCTTGTCCGCGTCGATCCCGAGACTCTTGAAAGGACTGTGCTGTTGAACAACTACTATCAGGAGCCATTCATGGGATTCAATGATCTTGATATTGACTCTGAAGGTAACTTCTGGTTGACGGATTCCAAGTCTGGATGGGTAAGATGACCTCAATACCGTTCAATGGAGAAAGTGGCTGACTAGATGAAGGGCCGAGATATCGTGGATTACACGCCGCCGACAAACCCTACGGTTTACTTCGTGAACGGAACCACGATGAGACCCAAGGTTGTTCATATTACTACAGGAAACGCCAACGGTGTCGCCGTATCATCTCTCCAAGACGGACGCCACACTTTGTATCTTCCTGACACAGGCGTATCCGAGTTCAAGCCTGTGTCCAAGAAGAATCCCTACGGCAACAGGGCCCTTTTCGCTTACGATGTTGCAACTGGTGGGGTTCTAACGAGCCCTCGTCTCCTCAATAACCCAATCTCGTACTTTTACGACGGCATCAGGGTGTCAAGAAATGGTTGGATCTTCGTGGGTGCTGGAGATGGAGTAGACGTTATTGACCCTGTTAGCGGGCTAACTCTTGGCACGATCCGCGTTGGTGGAGGTGACAACCTGGCTGTCAGCTTGGCTTTCGGTGAGCACGAGTTCTGGATCGTTGGGAGGGGCGGTGTTTGGCATGTCAACAATGTCGCAGAGCGTCTCGATCGCGAATGGTAGTCGAACTAGTTTGGGTTCTTGGAAATTAGGCTACTCAAATATTGAATTGCTTCATAACTGATCATGGTATCATTATACGTGACACATAGTCAACGCATTTAGTAAACATAGACGAACTCATCGTTCTGGCTGTCCGTCAGGTCCAAGAACGCATTCTCTCCCAAGGCAACACCTTCAGTCTCCTCCCCTCTGCCATCGACGTAGTGGCGCTCCATACTCAAGTCCTTAATCTTCCTGGGCTTTCCATTCGCCACTCTCTTGCGCTCCTGCATCTTGTTGGAAATGAACAAGACAATCACTTGCAGGCCAATGATAGCAAGCAGAGCGCAAGTGATTCCCATAACCTTGGTAAGACCAGGTCTGTACTGCGGCGCATCCTTGGAGTTGAACAGGAGCGGGCCGACGATGTTGCCGGCAGAAGATCCGGCATTGTACAGAGACAACAGAACGGACTTCTTCGTGGTACCGGCGATGTTGGAGATCATCCATGAGACGATGAGGGGGTTACCGCCGAAGAGGAAGGCAAGCATGTAGTATGCGACCAGCAAGGGCGGGATGCTGTTGCGGTCCAGGATGTAAAGCATGATGGCGCCTGCAAGAACCGGGGCCATGAGCGCAGCAAGGAAGACGGACTTGATACGGTAACGGTGGGCCAGCCAAGAGGCAGGGAAGATGACAAGAAGCTGGACAGCTCCGAAAGGGATGTTCAGAAGAGACGTCTTGGAGCTGGAAAAACCAAAGCCGGCAAGGACAATGGGGCCGAAGGTGTTCGTGACGGCGGCAGTGACGTTGAGGCAGATGGCCATACCGACGAAGAGGTGGCTCTTGGGCTCGATGAGAGCTTCCCAAACGTGGCTCCACTTGAAGTCGCGGCTACCAGTACCAGTCTGGTTGGCACGCAGACGCTCAATAGCCTGAAGTTTCTCGTGTTCAGTGAGGAACCGGGCAGAAGGGATGTCGTTGTCGAGGAGGAAGTAGACAACCGGGGACGAGAGGACGGTCATGAGACCGACGAAGATGAAGAGGATCTGCCACGAGTGGATCGAGCCGTTGATCTGGCCCAGGCCGTAGGAAACGGCAGCGGCAAACATGGTTGCCAGACCGTTAGTGCCGTACCAGCATGCGACTCGCATGGGCTGCTCAGCGCGGCGATACCACTGGGATGTGATGACGGAGAACAAGGGCAAGCAGCCAGCCTCGAAGAGACCCAGAAGGAATCGAGTTGCCAGAAGCCCTTGGTAGTTGTGGCAGGCGGCCATGCAGCACTGAGCAACACCCCATCCAAAGACGAGGGAGGGCATGAGGATGCGGTGAGGAACCTTCACAATAAGCCACGAGGAGAACGGCTGCCATGCGAGCTGGGCAATGGCAGAGATGGAGCTGACCATCGAGTATTGATCGCCCGTGAGGTTGCAGTCTGTCCTGAGGCCGAAGATGGCGCCATATCCAAGAACTGACTTATCGAGAATCTGGAGGAAGTACACCCAGATGAGGATGGAAAGGATTCGCTTATCGGTCTTCCGGCGGATGCGCTTGTTCTGTGTTCAAAGAATATCAGCATTCTGCAAATATCACTTGCGGAAGATTTGGAAACTTACATCTTCCTCTGTAACCTCAACTTGCTGGTCCCCGATCATGTTTGCCGCTCGGTCGGCGCCCTTGGTGGGGGCTTGGCTGTGATGCTTCAATTGCTCAACATCTTCGGTCTGATGCTGAGACGCTGCGTCTCCGGTCTTGTTAACAGTGTCCATGTTTCTGATGAGGAAGGAAGTCTTCTTGCAGTCGTGGAGAGCGAAGGAGTTCCCTGGACCTCTCAACACCACACTCTTCTCGAGGGCGACGACAACAAAGCTTCTTATACGACGGAGTAGCTCTGCCCTGTTTTTGGCAGCGCGGTGATCTATCCGGCCGGACTCTCGGCCATACGCTCGAGCCAGGTCGTCATAAGGAATGCGCTCATTGGACTCAGCGCTAACCCCCATGTCAAAAATGTCCAATAATTGTCTTCGTGGTGGAGGTTTTCCCCCATGGGGGGATGGCGTTCCCCTCTCTGTTTGCGACGCTAGTCAGGCTTCAGCATGGGGAAAAGAAAGGAGAAATGGGGGAGGCGGCCCTTTCCCCTCAAACCGCGACCACGTTGGCACCGGGTTGTGGGGTTGGGAGGGCGCGTATTCCGCGCGCGGTGAGTCGGTCCAACTGGTGGTTTGCTTGGCAATCTGAGACTGATTCAGTACTATGTACGACCCTGCCTGAAGATCCTCGGCTTTGTCTACACCTATCCCACGGTCTTAAAGGTTAGTGCGGTACTTTATAGGTCAGAATTAATATAAGCAACTAGGGGGTTAACTCAGTATAACTAATACTACAAAAGAGCGTATATTCTCTACTAAACAAATATATCTATATAAAGTATTAATTTCTACTAATTCTATTATTAAATAAGTGAATACTCTAACCCCTCTACTCTTAATTATATTAATAGGGGACTATCTCTCTATTATAGTATATATACTCTACTAGCTTTTTAGGTATTAAGTAGGTTAATATAAGGAGGAAGTTATAAAGTACTACTTCCTAGCTTTCTAGGATTACTATATATAATACTAAAAGATTAAGGTCCTTAAGATCATAATTAAGCTTAATCTAATACTTAATCTAAAACTAGATATTTTTAATAAGTAATAGATTAAGTGATTTAGGTAGCTAATTAATAGTTTTAATATTATTCTAAAGTAGCTAATCCTTTATAAGCCTTACTTAATAAACTATAGTATTATCCTACTAAAAAATTACACCTAAATAAATATATATAAAGTCCCTAATAAGGGGTAGGATATACTTAATATACTTCTTAATATTAATATTACTATATTCTTTTTCTTATATAAAAGTAAAGCCTTTCTTAATACTATAAATTATCCCCTATAATATCTAATTATAAAGCTTTTAGTATAAAAAGGCTTAAATCTTAAGATCCTCTATCTTATATGTTAATATATAACATT